>NW_027186296.1:97603646-97626651 GCF_028583685.1 Petaurus breviceps papuanus | reverse complement strand
GTAGGAAGGAAGGAAGGAAGGAAGGAAGGAAGGAAGGATGGAAGGAAGGAAGGAAAGAAGGAAGGAAGGAAGGAAGGAAGGAAGGAAGGAAGGAAGGAAGGAAGGAAGGAAGGAAGGAAGGAAGGTGTAATGCCATGCAAAGGCAACTTCCCAAGGTTAAAAATACCAGCATAGCAGCCTTCCATTTTATTCAGTGACAAATTAAGAACAGAGAAAATCAAAATACAGCATAATTCAAAGTATAGCATTCACCCAGTGTAATTCAATAATTTCCAAGTACTACTCCACCCCTGGAAAGTACATTCAATCCCAAAGACTCTCTTCTCAAATGGAGATTAGCCTCCGATCATAAACAAAGTACATTCATTTGGTCAGTCACAGAGCACAAAAAAGTCAAAAGTTTCCCACCCCTAGATCACAACTGAATTACAATTATCATCCAGTTAGCTCAAAAGGGGCAGTACAGAGCACAAAGGCCATCTACCCCTGAGTTACAACAAGGTTAAGATATCATTTAATACCCAAAGAGAGGTCTTTTCTTCATCTTGACCTGAGGCAAGTTCTCAGCAATCTCTGTTCCTGGGGAGACAAAGCTTAACAAGGCCACAAGATACATTGCCAGTGTCCTCATTAACTCATTCTCTGTCAGCAGAACAGTTCTAGGACCCCTGAAAACTTCAGCAAGACCCTCTTCCAGGATATCTGTAAACATACAAGAAAATCCTTCTTCAGGGCTTCTGAACCAACAGCTCGTTTCCAGGACCTCTGCAACAACAGCACTGCCCTTCACCAATGGATGCAATTCACTCTCTGTCTGCAGAACAGTCTCAGGAGCTCTGAACCAACAGCAAGTTTCCAGGACCTCTGAAACAACAGCACTGTCCTTCACCAACAGAAAAATCTGACAAAACAACATCAAAACAGACAAAATACCAGCATCACAGCCATGTCTCCTCAGTCCTTGGCAGTTCCAGGTGGCAGCTCTCAAAAGTCCTTGGGCAGCTTGAACTGGCCCTCAGCAATCCTCCCTCTCTCTCTCTCTGCCTCCACGATGCTGCTTCCAAAAATTCTTCTGCCTCTCTTCCTCTGCTTGTGCCTCTCCAAATCCACTGCACCAGCTCCTCCCAGTTCAGCCCTCTCTTTTCACTTCAACAAGTCCATCCCACAAGTGGGATTCATAAGCTCTGGGTTTAACACACAACCTGAAAACCAAGCCAATACTGGGGGATCTTTAAATTCCATTACTATTACAGAAGGAAGGAGGGAGGGAAGGGAAGGGAAGGGAAGGGAAGGGAAGGGAAGGGAATGGAGGGAGGGAAGAAGGGAGAGAGGGAAAAAGGAGGGAGGCATGGAGGGAAAAAGAGAGGGAAGGAAGAAGAGAAAGAAGGGCAAAGAGGAAGATAAAAAAGAAAGCAAGATGGGAAGGAAAGAGCAAAGGAAGGAGGAAAAGGAGGGAAGGAGGGAGGAAGATAGAGGAAAAAAGCATGAAAGGATTTATTTTTGGCATTGTTTCTATAGGATAGAAATCATTCTACCATTTTGAATGACATATTCAAGAAACATACTCTCTCCACCCTCATTTAAATTTAGATCTTGATATTTAAGTCTTGCCCAACCACTTTTCTGAAATTCTGACTTTTGGACTCAACATTGTACATAGGAAAACATGCTTTCATGGGTAATTTGGTAGTTTTCACCAGTTCCCATTATCTAAATCCTTGATGCATTGACTTCTCATCTTTGACAGCCCTAACATTCCTTTGGGGGGCATAAGAAAGTCTATTATATGTCTAGGCTCTGTGCTTTTTATAGTGATTACTGTTTTTAGTAAGATTGGCTTTCCACAAGTGAGAAAACATCCTCCTATAACATTAAAAGTGTTCTATATGAGTTCATCTAGAACTTGTTTAGTCTAAGAACTGCTGGATTTTTTTTAATTTAAGAATAGTTCCTAAACCTTAGGTCTGAATGGACAAAAATATCCTCATTCTGAAGGAATAAGGTGGAACAACACAGGTGAGTTACTTTGAAAGATAGCCTATAATGAGTCATCTGTATGTTATCGTTCAAGAAATATATAACACTAGCTTCTATAGCCAGAGAAGTTAGAAGTGGGGAAAGAGCCATAAAAATTTCCATGAAATTATCATCTTGAGACCATGAGAAAAGTCCCCAAAAGCATAAGAACTCTACTGCTTACATATCATTGTCCTAAAAGGAGACTCTTGGGATTCATGGCAGTTTCCCCCACAGATCAATTCAACCCTGTCCTAAATTGAGAAATTAAAGGTTTCTCTTGTCCTAATTCACCTTTCTATATTAATAACTTACATTTCTGTAACACTTCAAGGTTACCAAAAAAAACCCATTTTCCTCACAATAGCCCTATAAGGAAGACAGTAAAGATGTTATTATCTCCTTTTTATAAATGAGAAGACAGGAGCTCAGCAAGATTAAATGACTTGCGGCAATTTAGGTGTTAGAAGTGGGCTTTGATGGAGGCTAGGTGGCATGGTGAACAGAGCACTAGTCCTGGAGTCAGGAGGACTTGAGTTCAAATTTGGTCTCAAACACTTAACACTTACTAGCCGTGTCTCCTTGGGCAAATCACTTAACTCCAATTGCCCTGCCTTTCCCTCTCCAAAAAACAACCCCAAAAAAAGTGGGCTTTTACTTACAATGAACTGATGCAAAGTGAAATAAGCAAAACTAGAACATTGTATACAGAATAGCAACACTGTGCAATGATCAACTATGAATGACTTAGCTCGTCTCAGGAATGATCCAAGAAAATTCCAAAGGATTTACGATGAAAAATGCTATACACCTCCAGAGAAAGAACTGATGGAGTCTGAATACAGATCAAAGCATACTACTTTCACTTTATTTTTTTCATGTTTCTTTTTTCCTTTTGGTCTGTTTCTTCTTTCACAACATGACTAATATGAAGAGAAAAAAACTTATTGGAATGAAAAAAGGTGGATTCTAAACCTAGATCTCCCAATGTGCAGTCCTGTTCTCTAATAGCAGAACACTCTCTCTCCAAACTCCAATCTTCCACTAACACAAAACAGCCTTAGATGACCATATAGCACATCAAACATTTACAGAGAGCAGAAAACATTGTTTTAGCCTCGTCTGTTGCTCAAAGAAGATATGTTGCTGTCTTATACACTTTCTATACTGTGTCCAGTCAAACATGAGACAACATTAAACATGCCTAAATGGAAGATAATCAGTTTTCAATATCCCTCTCATCTTCACTTCACTTCATGCTTTCCAAGGAAAAGGAAGTGGGAGATGTGGACAAAAATAAAATTTCTTAGTCTGAATTTAAAAGACATTGGAGATGGAGGGCTAAGATTGCAGTCAGAAACACACTGGTTCAAACCAGCCCCAAATACTTAATGACTATATATCCTGAGCAAGTTACTTGACTTCTCTATGGCTCAGGCAGCTCCTTATGATGTATCTACTAAGTTTGTGAAAGGACTTCTCACTCCAACAATTGTCCATATTAATGAAATCACAACTTCATCTCCTTGCATGTGAATTTGTACAATTCAGTTCTGTAACAGAAAGACTAGGAGTTCCCCATCACTGAAGGTCTTTGAGAGACAGCAAGATGACCACTTGAGAATGTTTTAGAGGGAATTCATTCTTCAGTTAGGGAGATTAATTAATCATTAATGCCTGTTCCTACACTGAGATTTTGTGGTTCTAGAAATTACTTCTTAAGTTTTTAAATAACATTTTCACTCTTTAAGGGATATAAATATGGGCTATTCTGCATATAGGATATTCCTGCATTTTTCCAGTATACAGTACCTCTTCTCCTTGTGAGTGATTAAATCTTCTGACACTCAGGTTCATCTGATGGCAATTAAGTGCAATGGAGTTACATAGTGTAACTCACATTAGCATGATGCATTTTGAAAATATAACCAGATCAAGAAGAAGACAAGCTAGAAAAATTATCAATTGCATTTTTTAGTAAGCAAGAAGAGACACTACACAGGAAAAAGGTGCGGGGGGAAGAAGAAAATTTGGGCTATTGAGAGGAGGAAGAAAGAAAAACTTTACAGGAAGAGAATAAAACAAGGAGAAAGAAGACCAGATCTGGAGTTGGTAGACCTAAGTCTGAATCCAGCTTCTACTATTTAATAGCTATGTGACCTTGGATAGCTCATTTCCTTTCCCTGAGCCTTAGTTTCCTCATCTGTTTGGGAGTTGGGCTAAACCTCTAAGTTCTCTTCCTAATCTAAAACCTACAATTCCAGGAACAAGAGAGAAAATACTAAGAGAAGAATACTTTACTCTCAATGAATTAGTATGTTGTAGCCAGAAGAAGTCCAAGATTGAGAAGACCTTGCTTGTTTTAGTCCTAGTTCTAATACTGTGTGTGTAGCTGTAAACTGCAACACCTTTATATGGATATAAAATCTGTATCTCTAGGCATAATATCTCTTCTGAATTCTAGACCTAGATCTTCAATGCCCACAGAACATATCTGTTTGGGTATCCCACTAGCACCTCAAAGTCAACATGTCCAAAACTGAGCTTTTATCTTTTCTCCTCAATTTGCATCCCCTTCAAAATTTATTGTTTTTCTCATTGGTGCCACCATTCATTCATCTAGACTCTCAAGTTCAAATCCTTGATATTACCTGACTCTTCGCTCTCCTCTTCACATTCAAATTGTCCCCAATTCTTATTGATTTTACCTCCAACATTATCCATTCCCTGCTCTCCAATCTTATTGCCACCACCCAGGTACAAGTGCTTATTACCACTCACCTAGATTATTGCAAAAGACTCTAATAAGGTTTCCACACCTCTATCTCCCTACAATATCTGTAAAGATACCACTACCAGACTAATTTTCTTCATACATAGATTTTGTCAGTTATTTCTCTGTTTGAAAATGTGCAATGGCTTCCTATTATCTATTGTAGAGGCAAGGTAAGTCCCTCTGTGAGGAATAAGATTGTACAAGCCAAGGCCCCAACTCAATATGACCTTTCTATTACCCTGAACTGTTGGGAACAGGGATCCTGAGAACTTGAGGACTGCTCCTCTCCTGGGACCCTGACCAGGTCATTGAGAAGAGATATGATAACTGCCCAACTCCTGGAACTAGCCATTCCAAGGAAACATCACTCTTGCGGGGGAGAGGTGGGGTCTTGGAGTGATTGGCCTCTGTCCCAGGCCCCACACCAGATACGAGATACTTGCTAAAAACACCTGGCAGTATGCCTTCTTTGTTCTCAGCACTACTTAAACTGTAAGATTCAGGCCGCAAATTGGAATCTCACCCATGGAGGAGACGTCCTGCCTGGGACCCTCCTGTGCAGGACCCTAATGGCTGTACTGGGATTCCCTAGCTTGTGTGGTCAGGTGTTGGTGCTTCCCCGCAACGGTGATGTTTGTAAATATATATATATCGACTATTAATTATGGTTGCTCTTATTCTGCTATCCTTAAGCCTCTTACTCTATCTCTGGTTTCTTTCTCACTTGCCTATATATACATATATTCTGAATAAATATTCTAAAGAAATTGCCTTGGGTCTTTCTTGGAGTGCTGAGCATTCTGATTATGCGAATCCTGAACCTCCTTAATTGAACATCTGTTTAGTAAGGCTCAGACCCCTTGACCTGACTTTAAAGGTCCCACATCATCTAAGGCCACCCTACCTTTCCAGCTTTTTCTCATCACTGTCCTCCATACACTCTCCACTGCAGGTAGAATTGACTATTCTCTTTCCTAAACACCCTTCCTTTCCCCATCTTCAGATCTTTGTCTTGATCATTCCCTATGCTTGGACTATCCACCCTTCCTTCACGCATCTTTGCCTGGTAGATTCCTAATCATCCTTCAAAGCATGGGTTCTTAACCTTTTTTTGTATCATGGATACCTTTGGCAGTCTATAAAAGCCTAAGGACTCCTTCTCAGAATATTTTTTTTTTAAAGCAATCGGGGTTAAGTAACTTGCTCAAGGTTACATGGCCAGTTATTTCTGGGTGTGGTGCTAAGTATCTGAGCCTGGATTTGATCCCCAGGTCATCCTGACACTGGAGCTGGTGCTCTTACTCGCTGAGCCACCTGGCTGCCCCAACGATGATTTAGCCTCCCCATCGGGGAATCGAACCCCGGCCTCCCGCGTGACAGGCGGGGATACTGACCACTATAGTAACGAGGAAGGTTTCAGAATGATTTTTTGAACACAATAAATGAAATACATAGGATTACAAAGAAAAGCAATTGTACTAAAATAGTTTATCAAAATATTTTTTTTTAAGTTCACAGATGCCAGGTTCAAAACCCTTGCTTTAAACTCGATTTCTTATTTTTTTTTTGGAGGGGCAATTGGGGTTAAGTGAATTGCCCAAGGTCACACAACTAGTAAATGTTAAGTGTCTGAGGCCAAATTTGACCTCAGGTCCTCCTGACTCCAAGGCCAGTGCTCTATTCACTTCACCACCTAGCCACCCCTCTTTAGACAATTTCTATGATTTAAGGAGTAGTTGCCTAGACCATAAAGAAGGGGAGGACACTGAAAGGTCTAAGGAGTTACCTCTGAAAAAGATTTTAGAATATGATGATGAAATTGTGAAGCTAATCACAAATACCCTAACAATGAAAACTTGTATGGTCTAATAGACACACTCCATCTTGAGTTTTCTTTTCTGCTTAGGAAAAAAGAAAAGAATTTTTCATAAATGTTATTTATATTTTCTTATATACTTATTAATCTCTGAAAATTATCACTATTTTTTATGATGGTCCATTCTGGTTGAACTTACCAGATCATATTTCTTCTTTCTAACTTTCTTTTTTATAGTATGAGATGTGTCCATCAGTATTTCTGTTTTACTTATGTACATTTTCCCCATCATATTTCCTGTCTAGACTTTTTTGCAGGATTTTCTTACCTTTAGCTTGGTATACTTCTGGTCCCTTATATTTGCATGCCTTTCTTTTTTTTTTTTCTTCACTCAGTCCATTCATATTTCCATCATATTTTATCTATTTTTTTCTTGATCGTTTGCTTTTTCTATTTGAATGGACTCATTAAATTCATCAGTTACTGTGACTTATTGATATTTGTATCTCCTCATTCCTAGTTCCCATACTGGACATTTGAAATAAAAATGAAATTAAAAATTCCAGCTGTTTAGGTTTTTTTCCCAACTCAGAAATATTTATTTATACTAATTTTTTTAATTAACAAGCATTTATTTTCTCTCCTTTCCACTTTCTCCCCATGTAAAAAAAAAAACAGAAAATCATTTATAGTCAAGTAAAATTGATTCTCACATTATCCATGCCCAAAAATGTCTTTATTAAGCACCTGTTATGTGCAAGGCATTGCCCTAGATATATATGAAATTGATTTAGAACATGATTTTCACTTATATTATGTGCATAATGGAAAAAGAAATAAAATTTTCCTTCTTGTTTAGCCTTTTTTCTTCTTGTTCTTTTGCCTCTAAGACTTATATCATCTTATTTACAAAGTAGCCAACCAAGAAAAATTTAGTGTTGGCTTAAGTAAGAAGTGCATATTTGTACTGAGCACCTTAGGGTTGGTTGAAAAACTATTGATAGATATACATAGAAATATATTAGTATATATGGAGAGTTCTAGTGAGATGTTGAATGATTGTGATTTAAGCCCAAATTCCCTTCACCTCTTCAGAAAAGCAATGAATGCACCAATTAAATATACTAAGAACAGTAAAAAGAGAAGAAAGGAAAAACTCTGAAAGGTAAAACTTTTCAGGAAAAGTAACAAGGGCTGAAAGAAAAGATAAATTTTAAAAATAGGTCCTAACATAATGAATAAATATCATAGGGTAAAGGGGGGGAATCAAGGAGAATCTTCAGTCATTCCTTAAGAACATGTAAAAAGAAAAAAATTAATAAAAATTTTAAAAAGAATAAGTAGAAATATGCCATTAAACTCAAAATGGGCGCATGATTTACACATAAAGAGTGATATAATAAGCAAATTAATAGAGCAGGGAAGAAATTTTATGGATGGGGAAGAGTTCATGACTAAACAAAAAATAGAGAGGTTTACAGGAAGTAAAATGGATAATTTTTATTATATAAAGTGTAAAAGGTTTTGCACTAATAAAGTCAATGGAGCTAAAATTAGAAGAAAAGTAGGAAACAAAAATCTTTGCAGCAAATTTCTCTAATAAATGATTCATTTAAAAATATATATGGAACTGAGTCAAATTTGTAATAAGAGTTATTTTCCAATTGGCAAATGGTCAAAAGATAAAAAGTAGGCAATTTTCAGAGAAAGAAATCAAAGCTATCAGCTACATGAAATAAAATATTCTAAATCACTAATAATTAGAGAAATGCAAATTAAAACAACTCTGAGGTTTTTCCTCATACCCATTAGATTGGCTAAGATGACAAGGAAAATGACAAATGCTGGAGGAAATGTGGGAAAACAAAGACACTAATGCACTATTGGTGGAAGTGTAAATGATTCCAACCATTTTGGAAAGCAATTTGAAACTATGCCTAAAAGGCTATTAAATTGTGTATACCCTTTAACCCAGCAATACCACTACTACAAATATCATCTTCCAAGAAGATCAAAGAAAGAGGAAAAAGAGCCATGTGTACAAAAATATTTATAGGATCTCTTTTTGTGGTAGCAAAGAATTGGGAATTAAGGGAATGCCCATCAGAGAAACGGCTAAATAAATTGTTGTATATGAATGTGATGGAATATTATTGTGCTATAAGAAGTAATGGAAGTTAAGTGGTGGAGTGGATAGAGCACCAGTCCTAGAGTCAGGAGTTTCTGAGTTCAAATCTGGCCTCAGATACATAACACTTACCACCTGTGTGACCCTGGGCATGTCATATAACCCCAATTGCCTTGTGCAAAAAAAAAAAAAAAAGGAATGAATTAAAGGAATACTTTTAGAAAAATCTAGGAAAGGGGCAGCTAGGTGGCACAGTGAATAGAGCACCAGCCCTGGAGTCAGGAGGACCTGAGTTCAAATCTAGCCTCAGACACTTGACATACTAGCCGTGTGACTTTAGTCAAGTCACTTAACCCCAATTGCCCTCAAAAAAAAATCTAGGAAAACCTATGGAAACTGATATAAAGTGAACTAAGAAGAACCAGAAGAAAAAAATCTACACATTAACAGCAATATTATAAAGATCTTCAATTTTGAAAGACTTAGTACCTCTAATCAACACAATGATCCACCACAATTCCAAAAGATTCATAACGAAACACTCTATCCACTTACAGATAGAGAACAATGAACTCAGAGTACATGTTGAAGCCTATTTTTTTCTTTCTATTTTTGTTTTCATGGGGGGAAACAAGAAAAACATGGAAATTTGCATAACTATACATATTTGTAATAAGTTTTGTGTTTCCTGCCTTCTCATTCGGTGGGGATGAGGGAAAGGGAGGGAGAAATTTTAGAACTGAAAAATAAAATTTAAAAGTCAGAAAAAGAATAATTAGGGGGTGTATGATTTTTTTGATAAGGGAATTTTCTCCACTGAAACAGACAGCAACCTGTCTATAACTTTTTTTTTATTAGATTTCTGATTTCATTGGTAGAAGGAATTTCCTCAGATTGGCACCTGTTCTGCAATTTGTAGTCTTAGGGAATCGTCTGAGGGAATGGAGTTAAGTGATTTATCCAGGACAACATAATAAGCACACGTAAGAGGAGGACAAACTTCCTCGCTCCAAGGTCAGTTCTCTTTTTCTAAGTAATTAATTTATTTTTAGTTTTCAACATTCACTTCCATAAGTTTTTAATTTTCTCCACCTCCCTCCCCTCCCCCTCCCCAAACAGCATACAATCCAATAAAGAAGGCCAGTTCTCTTAAAATTTAGAATCATAAAGTTGCTTGAGGCTCACAGAAATAAACTATTTGTCAGTGGTCACAGTCATTGTCAGAGATAGAATTTCAACAAGGTCTTCTTGACTCCAAAGCCATTATGTGTGGTACTATATCATCAACTTTACAACAAAAATATTAAATGATCAAATTAACAAAACAAGTAATATATGAATAATATAATCTCAGAAAGATAAATCAGACAAGCCAAAAATGAAATCCCACTGGGACAAAAACCTCTGGGTACAGAAAAGTTTACAAATGAATTTATCAAACGCTTAAGGAACAAATTATCTCTAGGCTACATAAATTGTTTCCAAAAATGGATCAAAAAAAATCATTCTGCCAAACTCTTTCTTTGAAACAAACAGGGTTCTGATTTTCAAATCTGGGAGGGATAAAGCAGAGAAATAACTGTAGACTAGGATCACTAATTGATGTTACAAAAAAAATAATAAATAAAATATTGTTCAAATAATTACAACACATCCCCCAAAAAATCATATGTTTGAAGTAAAAAGAGGATCAAAGAAGGACAGGAGCACAGCTCAGAGGGAACAGGGTTATGAAAATTAATAATGACAACAAGGAAGAATTTATCAACTTTATTTTCCTTCTTTTTCCTTGCCAAGGAGATCTCAGACTAGATAGGACAAGATAAAGCAAATAGGAATCCTTTCTGTACTTATAAGATATTACCATATGTATATTAGGCTAAACTTTTTTGAGTGCTTTTGGATCTCATTCTAAAGGTCTGTAATGTTTGAGTTACTACAGTAAGCAGCATATTATCCAAAAACAGGATCATCTAGAGAACCCCACAGTCTATGAAAAAATCACTTTTCCATTGGAATTCTTCACTAAATATCCTCTCCATACATCTGACCATGTCACTCCCCTGCTCAATAAACTCTATGGCTCCCTATTACCTCTAGAAACAAATGTAAACCCCTCTGTTGAGCATTTAATGTCCTTCATTATCTGGCTCCAATCTATTTTTCCTGACTATTAATACATTACTACCCCTCACTAACTCTATCTTCTAATCAGACTCATCTATTTGCTATGTACCTTACACAATATTCTATTGCTTATCCTAGATTTCTGTACCTTTGCCTGAAATGCTTCCCTTCTTCATACAATAAATAAGCAATTTTGAAGTACCTACTAACTTTGAGGCACTGTGCTGACAACATAATGAAAAAAATGAAGCAGAAATTGCACTCAAGAGGTTTTTAAGTCGATCAGGGAAGATAACATGTATCTAAATCAATTTATACAACATAAATCTAAGGTGATTTTTGGAGATAGGACTCAAATACCTGAGAGGGAGATCACAAAAGGTCTTATGTAAATGACTGTGTTGGGGTTGAGGACTGAAGGAAATAAGACATTCTAAAAGGTGGGGAGTGAGGATGGAATACATTCCAAGCATGGATGACAATCAGTGCAAAGGAGATGAAATGTCAGGTGTGAGAAACAGCCAAAAGGGGTAACTTATTTGGTCTGTAGAGTGTAGAAAAGGGAGTAATATATAATAAGCCCAGAAAGATAGATTGGATCCCAGTTATAAAGGATTTTAAATTCCAGGGGAGACGTGGGAACAATAAGGAGCTACTGGAATTTGTTCAATGAATGACACAGTCAGACCTGTACAGGCATCAAGAGAATCACTTTGACAGTAAAATATGAAGTGGGGAGAGATTTAAGTCAAGGATATCAGTTAGAAGTCTATTGCAATAGTAGAGATGAGAAGTAATAAGGGCTTATACTAGGGTAGGAGCTGTGTCAATAGAAAAGAGAACAGATGTAAGAAAAAGGTAGAAAGACAAGATTTGGTAACTGGAAAGATTATATGGGGTGAGATTGAAGAGTTGAGAATGACACTGAAGTTGTGAATGTGGAAGACTGGAAGAATGGTGATACCCTCAACAGAAATAAGGAGTGGGTTTTAGAAGGAGGATAATAATAAGTTCTTTAAGTTTTGGTTTAGACATATTGATTTTGAAAGGTCTATAGAACAACCAGTTTGAAATGTCTAATTGGCAATTGGTGATATGGAGCTCAAGTCCAGAAGTAAGATTTAGGGTTGAATATGTAGATCTGAGAGCCATCTGCAAAGAGATGATAATAAAATCTCTGGGAGCTGATGAGGTGACCAAGTAATAAGGTGTAGGTAGAGAAGAGGGTCAAGGACAGAGTCTTCGGGAACACCCTCAGCTGGTGTGATATTGATGATGAAATGACAATGGAAACTGAGAATTAATGGTGAGAAAGGAAGGAGAACCAAGAGAAAAGTGTTGGGAAAAACCATAGAAGAGAAAGTGTTCAAGAGGAGAGGATTGTCAATGCTGTCAAATGCCACAGATAAATCAAGAAGGACAAGGAATGAGAAAAGGCATCAAATTTAGTCTAAGAAATAAGTGGAGGACCCGAGTTTGGTTCTGGCCTCAGACACTTAACACCCACACAAAAAAACTAGCCATGTAACCTTGGGCAAGTTACTTAACCCCAACTGCCCTTCAAAAAGCAAAAAAAAAAAAAAAAACAAAACAAAAGAAAGAAGTGGTAACTTTAAAGGGAGTTTTGGTTGAGTGATGAGGATGGATGCCAACTGGCAAAAAAAAAAAATGAAAACTGAGTAAGAGAGAAGTGGAAACAATGAATGTAGACAACTTGTTTTCTAGGAGTTTGGCTGTAAAAGAAGGGAGGGATATAGGATGAAAGCTTGTGGAGATGGTAGAATCTAACGAGGGTTGGTTGGGGTTTGTTTTTTTTAAGCAAGAAGAGAAAAGCTTCAGTCTTCAGCTCAAATGCCATCTCTTACAAGGACCGTTTCCTAAATCTATTAGTTGTTCATACTCCCCACAAAAAATACCTGGCGTTTATTGTATATGTGTTGCTCCCACTCACTCACCACTTCCCAAAAAAAAGAACTTATATAAGCTCCTTAAAGGTAAAATTATTCCATTTTTGGTACTTGTATCCCCAACACTTACTATAGTAGGTTCTTTAAAAATGCTTGTTGAATTGGATTTAGTTGAAATCTGCCACTTGAAGGAATATGAACACTGATGAGCTCACACGCCCATTGAAATGCACGTCTATACATGTCTAATTTTTCCTACCATACTATAAGGTCCAGGAGGGTAAGCACAGTTTTTCTTCTTTGTACACTCTCCAGGAGCCTAACACAGTGAATGGGATGGGAAGGGATGGGGTGGGGTGGGATGGGATGGGATGGGATGGGATGGGATGGGATGGGATGGGATGGGATGAGATGGGATGGGATGGGATTGGGTAGGGTAGATTGGGATAGGGTAGGGTAGGGTAGAATGGGATAGAATTGGATAGGATAGGATAAGATAGGAATAGAATACAACAATAGAACTAGAAGAAAACTTAGAGATCATCTAATACATTTTACAGATGATGACTGAAACACAAAGAGATCTGATGAGTTGTTTACAATCACCTAACTAGTAAGTGGTGGAGCCAGGACTAAAGGACAAGTATTTTTAATTCCAATTTCAGTGCTATTTGCTCGACCAATACAAGTTGAATGAATGAACTGCTTCATTCAGAGAATATATAACACTTGTACCTTGAATCTATATCACACAGAACTTTGAATAATTTAAGGACTGATGGAAGTTTTGTCTTACCATTTAAATGGACCTTAATTCATTTAATTGTATGGTGTTGCTAATAAAAAATAAACTGTGAGGGGTGGCCAGGTAGCACAGCGAGTAAGAGCACCGGCTCCAGTGTTGAGAACACCTGGAGATCGAATCCTGGGCTCGGACACTTAGCACCCACCCAGGAACACCTGGCCGTGTAACCTTGAGCAAGTTACTTAACCCCCATTGCTTAGGGGCGGCCAGGTGGCTCAGCAAGTAAGAGCACCAGCTCCAGTGTCAGGATTATCTGGATCAAATCCGGGCTCAGATACTCAGTACCACACCCAGAAATAACTGCTGTGTAACCTTGAGCAAGTTACTTAACCCTGATTGCTTACAAAAAATAAATAAATAGACTGTGTTGCTTTTTTCAACAAAAAGTTGTAAATTTAAAATAAGCAACAAATTTATTTCAGATACATTCTGTTTTATTGGTCTACCTTCCTTGCTTATACGAAATCAAGTCACAGATATAATGTAGTAAATGCTTAATAAATACTTATTAAATTACTGATTAATATTTTGTGTCAGCAAGCAAATTCCAAGTAATGTTTTAAACATCTCTACTGACATTCTCATGATGTCAAGAGTACACAAAAACAAAAATCCAGCGTGTTGTGTGGATCCTACATGAAAAAAAAAAAACTTATGAGCAAAACATGGACAAGAGACACAAGAGATAAACAAAAATGGATAAGGTATATAATCTACATATTTGGAGGGAAAGCCTACAGGAGTCAACTCACAGATTCAGCTGAATCTTAGAGTTTTAGAATAATTGTTTAGGGGTGGAGCCAAGATGGCAGAGTAGAAGCACAAACTTGGCATGAGCTCCCACTCCAATCACTTCCAATACATGTAAAAAATGACTCTAAACAAACTTTAGAGCTACAGAACCAGCAAAGTGACAGAGAAAAACAAATCTCCTGCTGAAGGAAGCCCGGCAGGTGAACAGGAAAGGTCTATTGCACCATGCTGGGAGCCAAGCTCAGTCCCACATGAGTCACCCAGTTTTAGCCCCAGGGCAGCCCTAACTAGCTGCAGACTGAGCAGACTTCAGGAGAGTGAATCATCAGTACCTGTGGGGGTTTCCAGACTTCTGAACCCATAAACTGCAAAGACAAAGTAAAAGGTTAGTGCAGAACTCTGTTGGAAAAGCAGGGGACTGAAGAGCTGTAGGTCCCTACCCCCAGGGCAAGAAGCAACCAGAAACCCAGTGGCCATGCAGCTGCCACTGCATGGCTGCTTCCAGAGCTCCTGGCCCACAGATCATAGGGGGACCAAGTAACCATTCAAAGGTAATTGTTTTTGCTTTAACCTACTTGGATCTAGATTGCGGTCTTGGGTGGTGGTCCTGGATTGTGTGACAAGTAAGCCAGAGCTTGTGGAGGCTGTAGAGACAGCACCCCCTAATAGCTCTGGCAGCTGCAAAACCTCCAGCAATTTTGGACATAACTCTCTCCATTCCGGGAGCAGAGTTCTTCTACAAAGAGCTCAAAAGTCAAGTAATTGGCTGGTAATATGAGCGAGCAACAGAAGCACAAACAGACCACACAATACTTTTTTGGAGACAAAAAGGATCAAGGCATGGAGCAGGAGGAAGACAGCAAAGTCAGAACTCCTGCATCAAAAGCCTCCAAGAAAAATATGAATTGGTTACAGGCAATGGAGGAGCTCCAGAAGGACTTTGAAAATCAAGAGAAGTGGAGGAAAAATTAGGAAGAGAAATGAGAATGATGCAAGAAAATCATGAAAAGTCAACAGCCTGCTAAAGGAGACCCAAAAATACACTGAAGAAAATAACACCTTAAAAAATAGACTAACTCAAATGGCAAAAAAAGGCCCAAAAAGCCAATGAGGAGAAGAATGCCTTAAAAGGCCAAATTTGCCAGATGGAAAAAGAATTTCAAAAAGTCACTGAAGAAAATAACTCCTTCAAAATTAGATTGGAGCAATTAGAAGCTCATGACTTTATGATAAATCAAGATACTATAAAACAGATCCACACAAATGAAAAAATAGAATGCAATGTGAAATAATCTCATTGGAAAAACCACTGACCTAGAAAATAGATCCAGGAGAGATAATTTTAAAATTATTGAACTATCTGAAAGCCATGATCAAAAAAAGAGCCTAGACACCATCTTTCAAGAAATTATCAAGCAAAATTGCCCTGATATTCTAGAACCAGAGGGTAAAATAGAAATTGAAAGAATTCACAGATCACCTCTTGAAAAAGATCCCAAAAAGAAAACTCCTAGCAATATTATAACCAAATTCCAGAGTTCCCAGGTCAAGGAGAAAATACTGCAAGCAGTCAGGAAGAAATAATGTGAGTACTGTTGAAACACAATCAGGATAATATAAGACCTAGCAGCTTCAACATTAAGGGATCAAAGGGCTTGGAATATGATATTCCAGAGGTCAAAGGAGTTAGAACTAAAACTAAGAATCACCTACCCAGCAAAACTGAGTATACTGCTATAGGGGAAAATATGGTCAATCAATTAAATAGAGAATTTTCAAGCATTCTTGATGAAAAAACCAGAGCTGAACAGAAAATTTGACTTTCAAATACAAGAAGCAAGAGAAGCATGAGAAGGTAAACAGGAAAAAGAAATCATAAGGAACTTATTAAAGTTGAACTATTTACATTCCTACATGGAAAAATGATAACTGTAACTCATAAGACTTTTCTCAGTATGAGGATAGTTGAAGGGAATATATATGTATATATATACATACATATATATGTATGTATAGGAGAGTGTATTGTATATAAATATGCATGTGAGTGTGGGGATATGTATGTTGATGTATACATAGAGGGCACAAAATGAGTTGAATATGAAGGGATGATATCTAAAAAATAAAATTAAGAGGTGAGAGAGGAATTTATTGGGAGAAGAAGAAAGGGAGAGATAGATTAGGATAAATTATCTCATATAAAAGAGACAAGAGAAAACTGTTACAATGGAGGGGAAGAGCAGGAAGGTGAAAGGGAAAGGAACAACCTGACTCTCATTGAATTTGGCTTAAGGAGGGCATAACATACAGAATCAATTGGGTATCTTACCCTACAGGAAAATAGGGGGGTAGGGGATAAGAGGGAGGATGATAGAAGGGAGGGCCGATTGGGGGAGAGGGTAGTTAGAAGCAAACATTTTTGAAAAGGGATAGGGTCAAAGGAGACAATAGAATAAGTGGGGGGAGGGATAGGATGGAGGGAAATATAGTTAGTCTTTCACAATATAAACTACTATGCAAACGTTTTGCATAACTACACATATACAACCTATATTGAATTGCTTATCTTCCCACTGGGGGTGGGTGAGGAGGGAAGAAGGGAAAGAATCTGGAAATCAAAGTTTTAAAAACAAATGTTTAAAAATTGGTTTCTTACATGCAACTGGGAAATAATATATACAGGTACTGAGGTATAGAAACCCATCTTGCCCCACTAGAAAGTTAGGGGGTGATGGGTGAGGATATAAGATATAAGAGAGAACAGATTGGGGGAAGGGGTATTTTTCATTGATATTGCCTTTACATTAAATATTTTTTTAATTCAAAGAAACAGTTTAATCTTCAAGGATAAGATTTCTCAGATGGCATTATGTTAGAAATATTTATACTAGTCCAAGGATCACTTCAATTAACATTCTTTTATTCTTTTAATTTATTTATTTACTTTTAGTTTACAACATTCAGTTCCACATTCCCTTGAGTTTCAAATTTTCTCCACCTCCTCCTCCTCCCTCCCTGCTATGGCAGCATGCAATCAAGTATAGGATCTGCAAATACTTTCACATTAGACATTAGGTTGTAAAGAAAGATTATAACCAATGGAATGAACAATGAGAAAGAGGAAACAAAACCAAACAAGAAAAAGAAAGAGGGTAGGTAGTTTGCTTCAATCTGCATTCAAACTCTGTAGTTCTTTCTCTGTATGTAGACATCTCTTTCTGTCATAAGCATTTTGGAGTTACCTTATAACCTTGCATTGCTGAGAGGAGCCCAGTCTATCAAAGTTAGTCATCACAGATAAGATGTGTCTGTAATTGTGTACAAAGTTCTCCTGGTTCTGCTTTCCTCACTCGGCATCAGTTTATATACGTCTCTCCAGATTATTATGAACTCCATCTGCTCCTCATTTCTTATAGCACAATAATATTCCATTACATTCATATATCACAACTTGTTTAGCGATTCCCTAATTGCTGGGCATCCTCTTGATTTCCAATTCTTTGCCACCACAAAAAGAGCTACTATAAATATTTTTGTACACACAGGTCCTTTTCCCACTTCTATGATCTCTTTGGGATACAGCCCCAGAAGTGGTATTGTTGGGTCAAAGGGTATGCCCTTTTTTTATAGCCCTTTGGGCACAGTTCCAGATTGCTCTCCAGAACAGTTGGATCAGTTCACAACTTCACCAACAATGAACTAGTGTTCTAATTTTTCCACATCCTCTCCAACATTTATCTTTTTCCTGTTTTGTCATCTTAGCCAATCTGACCAGTGAGATGTGTCACCTCAGAGTTGTTCTGATTTGCATTTCTCTAATCAATAGTGATTTAGAGCATTTTTTCATATGTTTAGAGATATCTTTTATTTCTTCCTCTGAAAACTGCCTATTCATATCCTTTCACCATTCATCAATTGGGGCAATTAACATTCTAATAAGCAGAATAGAAATAATTTTGTAATATAGTTTATAGCAATGAGTCTTTAGAATTACATTCATTCTTTGGGTTCTTCCCAAAGGAAAATAAATTTTGAATACTAAAACCTTGCAAGATATCTTGGGCTTTGGAGGTTAGATTTTTTTTTCTCTTCCCTACTTATTTATTCTATCATTTAAAAATCTGGGAAAATTAACTCTTTTGTCCTATGTAGTTTCATTTGTGATTTCTTAAAATAGAGCTCTGGAAAACCAGGCTTTGATAAAGCCCACTGGGGTTCAAATGGAGCTACTTGACCTTGCCTTAAACCCAAATCACTCTGACTTTCACTGATTGGCCAATAATAGGTCTCAGTCCAAGCTTCACTTGTTCTTTGTTTAGGTTCTAATGGTTCAGAATGTAAATAGTCTGTTCTAGTCAGAAACCCTGAGGGTCTTCACCTCCTACTTTGATTTTTTTTTTGAGTAGGCAAACTAGGCCATCCTTTGCCCCATTTCTATTGAATGGGTGTTGCCTCAGATAAACTGAGGCCTCGGAAAGACCTTATCTTAAAAAGGCCAAGGTCTCCCACTGCATCTGGTTTCATCTCCATTCATCCTGACCTATGACTTGCCATTGGACTCAGATGACCCTGGAGGAGAGAGTGAGGCTAATGACTTTGCATAGCCCTGCCTCACTTAAATCCGATTCACTTGCAAATCAAGACATTACCCTCCTTGGTGTCATTGGTACTCTTTGAGAACAATGGACAAACTACAACAATTAACTAAAATAATAGGCAAAGAAACTGTAAAAGCCTTTTTCTCCCCATGGACAATGTGTTCAATCCATCAATAATTACTTATTTGCAGTGGATACTAAGAAGTATAAGAGCCATTACCTGCCCTCAATGAGGAATTGATAATACCTGGTAGCATATAAGTGCCAGAGAATTAGTATAGATGATAAGCACCATACATAGCATTTCAAGAGGCCCCACTTGCCCAATTTTACTATATTAGTGATATTAAAAGGGCACAAGAATGAACAACGACTAACATGACCAAAAGGAAACATCAGTAGGTTCCTTCCTTCAACCCAGGAATGAACAAAAACATAGCCAGAAGCTACGGACACTGGAACAGTCTCTGCCAAAGAAGTTAGAGAGTGAAAGTAAATAAGAAACAGACAGCAATAGCACATGCTGGGGAAACAGAGGCAGAGCCTTGACTGGGGAATATACTTGAAGTACAAACAGTTCCCAGACCCTTGATCAGGTGTGATAATGAGGTTCACTTGAAGTCATCTGTCAACCCACCCCACTTAAAGTAATTTACAAAACCTCTAGCCTTAATGCCTTTATCAGTTGAGAACACCTCTATTCAATCAATCAATGGTATTACACTAATTTTGTACTTTATGTTCCAGCCAAACTGTTCTACTAGCTGTTCCCCCAATTATCCCAAACCAAGAGCAAAAGAGTCCTTAATCACTTGTAAAGGAATCAAAGTCACTAGATAAAATTAAATGCTACACTGGAAGTGTAACAGAATTGACAGAAGAGATTCAGATTAAAAGATGGGTAGTATTTGTATGGGTTGGGTAGGCTGTGTGAATGAACAAAACACTGAAAAGTCACAATCCAATTCCCTTTCACTGATCAATAGCTCAATTAGTTTCATTTCCAGCCATTTTGAACCTGAAACAAGTCACATGAAGAAGTATTATAGAGACATTTGGGAATCAATGTCAGAAATGCATAACATAAAAATTTATTAAAAGAAATCTAAAATAAAGTCTGTCATGCAATTTCCATAACATCAAAATAAGTCAATCTCAATTCAACAAACTAGTGTTTGTGGGACAATAATTACTATGACTATACACCTACAATGTACAAGACATAATGTTAGGTGAAGGGATTCAAAGACAAAAATATCCTTCTCCCTAATTTCTATTAATTCTTAAATTCAATTGCGCAGATAGAATGTGTGAAGAGAGGTGAATTTGAGGTAATTTCAGAAGTCAGAGGGCATTAATAACTAAGAGGATCAGAAAATACAAAACCTTCTTCCAAGAACCTGGTTCACTCCTTCACACAAATACACACAGCATTCATGGGAAGAATAAACTCAAACTTAGACCATAATAATAGTGAAGCACATGTGTAAAAAATAAGGGTGACAACATTTAACTCACATCACCCACTCTGGATGGCCACTCTGTACAGGGACCTCATGCAGAACCTTTGTTGCTGTTCATCCTTCGTTCTTGAAGAGGATCAATGACATCACAAGGGTGAGGTCTTTACTTGTTTGTGAATTGGATTTGAGTGTGGTGAAGCTGCCCAAAGTCTTCAACCTTGTTAAGAAAGGAAAGACTATTTAGGAAGAGTTGGTAATCAGTCATGTCAGAAGTTACATATCAATCAAGTAGAGTGAGTAATGAATCAAGGTCATTGGATTTGGCAACTAAGAGATCATTGATAGCCTTGGAAAGAATAGTTTCAGTAAAGTAATGGGTCCAGGAGCCAGACTGTAGGGCTAAAGCGAATGGAAATCAAGTAATAGAATAAAAGATATGAGGTAATACAGACAATTAACATAGACAACTGCACTTTGCCCTAAGCTTTTAATTCAGTTGGATTAAGACACAGAAGGTTGAGATTCTAGTCTCAGTTCTACCAGTTGTGTGCCCTTGAATAAATCAACTTTCCAGTTACTCATCTTTAAATTGAGAGAGTTGTATTAGGTTATTTCCAATAGCCTTTCCTAGCTCTAATATTCATTGAAGTTATGATAAACTCTTGTAATAATGTTGGTGTTCAGAGAAAAAATAACTCTCATTTTATAAAATTTTCTTATTATGAGATACATATCATCAATTGCCCAGGGGTATGATTTGACCCATATTATAGCAGAATCTATGGCCTAGGGAGATGTTTTATAATAGAGTTTTATTGCATTTCCATTAATTTTTTTTACCATATTTCCTTTTAACAAGTTTTAGTGTAGTTGATCTCATCAGTTTCATAAGTGATGGAAACAAAAAAATCCCTCAAGATCAAATCTTTCATAAAAATTTCAGAATATTTTTCCTGATCAATAACCAGGCTCTCCTGTGTATATTTAGCATTCATGGATTATTTTAGAAGTTACTTGGAATGGCTATATTGTATGAGCCAGATAAGGATAAGAGATGTCATCATACTTCTATCTCTGACTTCAGAATTCTCTTGAACTCTTCCTACACACACACACACACACACACACACACAAACACACACACACACGCACACACACAGCCCCACCACCACATCTGATTTTCAGTTTCCATGGTGTCCTGTGACTCTCCTTTTCATTTACACAGCCAAGACCCTATTTCATACCCTCATTACCATGCACCTGAATTATTCTAATGCCTGTCAACTATTCGTATTGCCATTCTCCTATCCATTGCTCACGAAATCTACTTAATCTACAAAATGGATCAAATCTGCTCAAAAACATTCATTAGGGGCAACTAGGTGGTGCAGTGAGCAGAGCACCGGCCCTGGAGTCAGGAGGACCTGAGTTCAAATCCAGCCTCAGACACTTAACACAAAAACTAGCTGTGTGACCTTGGGCAAGTCACTTAACCCCAATTGCCCTCCAAAGAGCAAAAAACAAAAAAACATTCATTAGCTCCAATCATCTGTAGCATCAAGCATGAACTCCCAAGCCTACCATTCAAAGCGCTCTATAATCTAACTGCATCTTCCTTATAAACACGATACACTCTGTTCATAGGTAAAGAGAATCCATTTCAATTCTGTGATTCCAACCCACCTTTCAGAAACATCACAGGATAATGGCAGAGTGAAGGCAAAGGCAGAAGGTATACCCAAACTATGCTTTGGACTCCTTAAATACTCCATTTCTCTAGCTTGGCTGACTGCCTTCCATGGCCTCATCCCAGAGGCTCTCCATGCCTCTGAGTTCAGAGTTGGGATGCAGAAGGGGAGCAAGAAGCAGGAAGAGAATGGAGGAAGGAAAATCTGAGTCTTGAAGCTTTAAGAATAAGACTTTTAATAATAAAAGATTTCATAAACTCATTAAAATTTGAACTGGGAAATGTGATTTTGTTGCTGTTCAGTTGTTTCAGTCATGTCTGCCTCTTCATGAGGCCATTTGGAATTTTCTTGGCAAAGATAGTAAAGTGGTTTGCCATTTCCTTCTCATTTTACAGATGAAAAAACTGAAGTAAACAGGGTTAAGGGACTAGTCCAGGGTCAAACAACTAGTGTCTGAAGCCTTATTTGAAATTAGAGCTTCCTGATTCCAAGCCAGGGTGCTCTATCCACTGAACCATCTAGGTGCCCTCAATTATAGGGATATATAGGCATGGATAATAGACTTAGAGCAAGGAAGGACCTTAGGGTATAGTGAATTGTAAAGAACAGTACCCTGCGGCCTGGAAGCCCTGGGTCGTAATTCCCACTTAAAACTACTGCTGGCTATGCCAGGTTGGGTAAATCACAGTATCTCTGGCCTCAGATGTTTCTCAAATGAGATGATGGGAATATCCCACCTACCTAAATGTAATGGACTTGGACCAGGTAATAGTATTGGGCTTTAAAGTTTGCAAAGTACTTTACATACATTAACTCTTTAGGTCCTCACAACAACTTTGTGAAGCTGGTACCACAAGTGTGTGTGTGTGTGTGTGTGTGTGTGTAATGGAAATGCAAATTTAAAGATCTTCCCTGCCCCTAGGCTAAA
>NW_027186296.1:97501572-97603636 GCF_028583685.1 Petaurus breviceps papuanus | reverse complement strand
TGTAATGGAAATGCAAATTTAAAGATCTTCCCTGCCCCTAGGCTAAAGTGCACCTGGAGACTGGGGTAGGAGGCTTGTTTTTCAGTAGATACTTTTTGATTGGCCAGTGGGTCCAAAAGGTTGTTACATTCTCTGAGCCAGGAGAAGGCTATATAAGCCCTGATGTGTAGCTTTGTTTTGGGACTCACTTTGAGAAGTATTCTGTGATTTGATCTGAATTCTGGGAAGCTGTTGTTGAGAGTCCCCCGGCTTTGAAAAACCCAGAATGTGGAAACCCAGATGTTGACTGGGTATGGATGTAATGGTTGGACAGTTTGGAAATCTGTCTACTTGATGTTTCTGTCTTGATAATTATGCCTGTATACTTTGAGGTTCAGGGTGCTGACCTTTTCTCCTGAACAAGGTAAACGATATATGTCTGACTGATTAAAGTAAGCTTGTTAACCCATTTTGAGTTGCTTTCCTTTAACAAAGCAGATCCAAGAACCTGTGTGAGCAGGCACCTTGGGGACACTGGGGTGCTTGCTGCTACAGTGTGTGTGTGTGTGTGTGTGTGTGTAAACCCCACTACTGCATTCACTTCACTTCCCATTGTTTTTGTTGCTCAGTTGTTTCCATCATGTCAAACTCTTCATGACTCCATTTGAGGTTTTTGCCATTTCATTCTCCGGATCATTTTACAGATGAAGAAGCTTCGGCAAACAGGGTTAAGGGATTTGTCCAGTATCACACAACTGGTAAGTGTCCAAGGCCAGATTTGAAGATGAGTCTTCCTTACTCTATCCACTGCACCACATAGCTGCCCTCATCATACTCCATAGAGGAACTGAAATACTTAGCCCAGAGCTTCCCAAGATATTTATGTATCATTTTAAGGTTCACAAAATGCTTTCCTCCCAGATCCTACAAGTATTATTAGCCCATTTTATAGATGAGTGCACTAAGGCTCTAGGCTATTTAGTGATTGGCCCACAATCCCACAGCTTAAAAAAAAAAGCATCTGGGGCAGGATTCAACCCCAGGTCTCTGGACTCCAGATCTGGCACTCTTTGCACCATGCCACACTGCCTGCCAAGGAGAATATCTGCCCCAGAATCAAGTGGAAGCATCATATTGCAGCAGAAGGAGCTTGGGATTTGGAGAGTTTGGCTTAATCAAATATTGTCCCTGCTGCTCAACACATCTGTGAATCTGGACTTACCACATTACCTTGCTAATTCTTAGCTTCTTCCTCTGTGAAAGTGAGTATTGGGACTAAATCTCAAAGGTCTCTACCAGTTCTAGAGCCTGTATTTCTTCCCTCATTTCTTCAGTTCATTATACCCAAGGGCAAACCACACAAGTGCTTTTTAAACACATCAAGGCAAGGGTGAGGACAGAGTTCTGAACATTTCTCTTTTTCTTAAAAAAAAAATCACTGATGAGCTATAACATCTGCTATTCAATTCCAAGACCTTTCTCTTGATCTGTTTTGTGTTTTCCAGAGGAAAGTGGAAACAGTTTTATTAAACCATAGAGTCTGAATTCTGGAAGGTGCCTTAGAGGCCATCAAGGCCAAAGCTGTGGTTTCCTGAAATAAGCCCATATCTGCTGACAAGAAGGTCCTGGTGGTAAAAAAAAAAAATCACTTCTGACCCATTTCAACTTTCTACTTGTCTGTAGAAGCTGGCTCCCTCAAACGAGCAGGTGGCCACAAAGCATAATAACGTCCCTCTTGCAAACTGAAAACCAGACATATTGTGGGTTAAATGGTTTTGTCCAAGGTCAAATTGCAAATTAGTGACTACAAAATTTGATCCTCCACTTTATCCCCAGTCACTTATTCAACAATTACTAAACAACTCCTCTGTAAGCCATAGTTCTAGGAGCAAGGGATGCAAAAATATACAACATAGGACTTTGACTTTCAAGAATCTTACAAGATAATGGGGGAAAACACATTTACACCAAAAAAAATTATGATGCAAAGAAAAAGAAGGCTAGTACAGGGTGGAGGTCCAGGCAAAGTGATTTGAAATATTTGAGGAAGAAAAATGTGCTTATATCTTACTCTTTTCCATGTACTCTTGTGATTATGTGATCCTGGTTTCCTTGCTATTCCTCAGACACAACACTCCACCTCTCAACTCCCAAGTGTTTTCATTGGCTATCCTCATGCCCGGAATTCTCTCCCTCCTCATCCCTGCCTCCTTAAAGTCTCAGCTAACATCCTTTTTCCTTCAAGGACCTTTCTCAATCCTCCTTAATCTTAATGCTTTCCTTCTGAGACTACTTCCAATTGATTTTATATATACATATATATATACACACACACATATGTCTATTATATGTGTATAAATTATATAATATCTATATTATACATATGGATATATAACACATATTATAATATATTATACATGGATGTTATGTTATACTAATATATATATATAACGCGTGTGATATATGATGTATATAATATATTATATGTTGTATATTATACATGTGTGATGATATCTACATTGTATCTATATAATATATACATACACGTGTTATATGTGTATGTGTGTGCATATATATCTTGTTTGTGCACAGCCGTTTGCATGTGCGTCTCCCGTCAGACCATGAGGTCCTTGAGAGGAAGGATTGTTTGCCTTTCTTCGCATAAGCCCTTAGCATAGTGCCTGGCACCTGGTGGGTACTTGATTGACTGTCAGCACATAGGGAGGTCAAAAATGATTCCATGGATGATGAGAACCGGATTTGAATCTTGAAGAAATGGAGAAACTCCAACAGAGGGAATTGGTGGATAGTTTATTCCAGACATAGAACAAAGACACAGAGATTAAGAAGGCTAGGAAGAGAACAGGGCATAATCTGGTCAGGCTAAAACATGAATTAGCCAAAATTACCCACCTGGAGAGGCAGGATGGGGCCAGATCACGGAGAAACTTGAAAGCCAGACTCAGGAGCTGATACTTAATTAAGCAGGCAATGGGGAATCTCCCAAAGATGTCTGAGTGAAGGAAGGAATGATCTCAGCAGCAAATTAACTAAAGGGAATAGACTGGAAGCAGAAAAAATTATTAGGACACTATTCAAATAGCCTAGGAAGGAGGAGATGGGGGACCTTGATGTTATGAAATTAGTATTCTCTCAGCACATCCTGCCTTTAATAAATGAAAGGGGGAAAAGAGGTGTCTCTTTCCAATGTAAAAAAATAAAAATAACAAGTGCATTTACTTACTCCATCTAAACTCTTCCCTAATAACCAAAATTGAAAATGATGCATATTCGCAGACTGGTCCTTTTAAAATGTTCTACATTTAGTCCAAAGTGATTTCATATGAGACCTGTTTTAAATGTGCTGCCCTCCACAGCCTTAAGAACAGGGGTTGAATTGTGTTTCTCTGGATTTAGGGATACATGATGTAATTAAAATCTGCCTTAGCCGTGGTGCAATCTTATTGTTGCAGAACCACTCAGGAGACTCATGAGACATTCTCTATATGCAGTTCCCAACCTTCAGTTTTTTTTCCTAATCATCAAAAGAACAGTGTGACATGAAATGAAATTCAGGAAGCCAATTATAGTTCTCCCAAAAGCCAGATGTCCCAGAGCTATGTGGGTAGTGTGGGAATTTGAGAAAACTACAACTGGCTTACCTTTGGGTACACTTGTGTAAAGCTGCTAGGAGTAATTTTATCTGACTACAAATTTGGGTGGAATTAGAGGTTCACACACCAGTTTTAACTATACAGAAAATTCAACCTCAAGAATCACCTCCAAAAGATGCCTGGTCTTCAAGGTTAACTGACCTACAAAGGGTAAGGGGAGTCTTATAAGCATGGTTTTATTTTTGAAGGGACTGAGATAGTCCCAAAATATCAATCCCATTATCACTTTCCTGGTTTCTCTCCTTTTGGCCTAGAATGCACTTTAGTCTTCAAAAATACTTTATTAATATGCAAATGCTCCTGTGAAGGGTTTCACTTTAAGTGAACATCACTTTAGGTATCAGTTTCCGGAGAAGTCAGAACAAGAAAATAGCACAGATACGTATAAAGAACAGAGCAATTGGTGAAACAATATCGGGGGCAAACCTTATCTACTTTACAATATTTTTCCCTCTGGGACTGACCCTGCAAAGTGACAACTCTTAAAACGTGGCCCAGGAAGTGACTTGTCCTTTTCTGAAGGGAAGGAGATGGAAAAACATTAGGTAAGAAAGAAGCAAACAACTATGGCCGCCCACCTGAAAACTCTGTCTCATCATATGGCACTGTAGGAATACAGCCTACTTACTTTGCTGAAGGTGACCCAATGCACCTGGTCTCTCAGAAAAGAATCAGGAGTAGGGCCAAACCTCCCAGAATTGCTTCAAGTCAGAATAAATCTTTCTACCCATTTTACACATCCCATTCTCATGGTTCCTTCCAAACCAGTCTAATAATCATTCTTGTCTATAGGAACCAGAGTCGCTGGAGGACAGTTTTGTTCTTTGCTAAGAATCAAAATACTTTATTACTTCACTCTGTTTCCTAAATGTTTCCAAAGTGAAAACTATTCTCAACCCTAGAGATAGTCCTCCTGAATTTTTATTTGGGGCCAAGGTGGAAAGTATCAGTCTACACTTCTGGAGACAGCTTAGGTAGCATAGAGGATAGAGCTGAACCTGGAATGAGGAAGACAAGTTCAAATCAGGCTTCTGATATTTACTAGCTATGTGACTGTGGGCAAGTCACTTAACCTTCGTTTGCCTTAGTTTCCACATCTGTAAAATTAGGATAATCATAATACCTACCTCCCTTTGAAGATCAAATGAAATAATATTTGTAAAGTAATTTGCAAACCTTAAAGTATTATATAAATGCTAGTTATTTCTTTAACTTTTTTCCTAGGTAATATTTTATTATTATAATTATACTTTGGGGGAAAAGAAGTAGAAAAATAGCCTACCTGGATGAATTCTTCTGAACTCCCCAAGTATTTTGTGCCTCTCTTATTAGAGTTGAATATCATTATTTGTGCATGCTTTCTCTCCTCTATAGCACCTAATGCAAGGTTTAGCTCATATTAGGAACTTGATCAATGTTTGTTAAGTAAATAATGAATAAAAACTATTGTTTATCCAAGACAATGACTTCATTAGTAAAGGAAACTTCCTCCACTAAGGTAAATCTATCCCTATTCTATAATGTGTAGTCTTAGTAAGTTGTCTGGGGCATTGAGAGGCATCAAAGAAAGAGTCTGTAACAAGTAAGAGTAACATGTCTCAGGGCAAAAACCAAAGATGTTTTTGGACTACCACAAATACTTACTTTACATAGCCTCAGTTTTCTCAGCTATAAAATTTAAGAATTGAGCTATAGAATGCCTGGTATGTCTTCCAAATCTGACATTCTAGGTTTGATAATCTTAATTGAATTAATTAATTAATTAATTGCAACCAAATAAGTTGATCATCTAAATACAACAGGTGGTATGTATACCAATATCTGCTCCTTGCAATCCAGGGTACTTTAGACAAGCTGCTTCTCTGTCCCGAAGTTCTGTTGTCATCTCTATGATGTGAAAGGGATAGAAAGGGAACTAGATTGGGAATTCCAATCTTGACTCTGCTACTTATCACCTGTATGACCTTGAACAAGGCACCTTCCCTCTCTGAGTCTCAGTTTTCAGAGAGGTTATTACAGGTTGAAATTGATAGGGAAAGAAATCCATCATAAAACAGCATCATTTGCTTGAACTCTGAAGGTAGAGCTTGAATATGACGTCAGCTTGGACTCCTAGCCACTTGTTCTGGACTAGGCCTAACTCAGACTGATCTCATGATTGAGACTCAGAATCATAAGAAAATGAGACACTTGTAGACCATACAGTATTTGACAAAAGAAGTTTACTCAATAATAACATGGAAAAAACATTCGGCAAAGATATGGCATTGGTTCATTTGGGTGCAGCTCCCTTCACCTCCCAATTTGCCATGATGGTACAGCTGGTCAAAAGTGAGCATTTATTCACATAATAGTGTGGGGGTCTCCATCAAGCCTACAGACCACCAACTTCTCTGACTCTGAACTTTTATACCCTAGGTCAAATGTGTCAAACATAGGCTACAGCATTCCCAAGTGTGATCCAAGCCAGATTAAAATGTAATTAGAAAATATTTAAGATAAATAAAAATTTAATAGAACATAGATCATATTAATATGTGGTTTTCTAAATCAATAGCAGCCCACAGGGATCCTTATATATGGTTCAATGACTCTATTTCTATTGAGTTTGACACCACTGCCTTAGGTGACCAGAAAAGCAACATCAATAGTGTGAGTCTTAGTCCCCCCAATCAATTAAGTTTGAAGGACAGTTTAAGGAAAAACTAGCTTATGTGGCTGAGATCTTCTAGTCATACTAGCATGGGTTCCAGTTAGATTACTAACAGAAATTGCTCCTACCATATCACTATTAGCCTAATAGCATCCTTTAAAAATGGACAGAATAAAGACAGAAGGATATTCCAGACAGAGGGAACATTGGAGTAAAAGTACAAAGTTGGGAAACCCTAATGTATGTAGAGGAGGGAAAGTGAGTGGCCATGATTAACCTAACTGTAACACTCATTAGAAACTGGTATTACAATAATAATGATAGATATTAATATATAATAATCATAACCAACTTAGACAAATACTACTTCTCATCATGAAACCTAGAAAAATTCTCAGAAATGCATTTACTGTGAAATCTCACCCAAATAAAATGCCCCAAAGTCCAAATCCTTAACCTGAATAAACTTTTTTTCCCTGCTTTGTCTACAGGAACAGAATTAGCTGAGGGTGAAAAATAAAAGTTTTCAAGAAGAAAATTTTTGGCGTGTTCTAATCAGTGGGAAAGCCTTACCACAAGCAATGGAAATAAAGTGTAAAAATTAATGATCTCAAATGACTTTTTGCTTCTGAGGTATATGGGCAATTAGCAACACAGTGTAGGACTGGCAATTAGCTGGCACAGTTGGCCTAGGAAAAGGTGGCCCCCGTGTCAAACATGCTACTTTTTTGTCTTAACATGAAAGAAAAAAAGAGATGACAGCTCTCTAAATTAAAAAAGCGAAAGAGTCACATTAGGTCATTTGGGGCTTTGATTATAATTAGTATAAATTTAAAATGGCTTAACAATAATAGTATAGAGGTTCACAAAGCTGTTTGAGCTGCCTACACAGGGATAGCCATAGGCCAGATTTGAAAAGGGTAAAATCTGTGTTCGGCTCCCTCTGTTTGTACCTGATTCCCATCTTCTTCTCAAATTCCAGTCCAAAGGCACTTACTACCCAAGTTCTCTCTTGTGACAGTCCAAAGTTCTCGAGTCCAACTTGACAACAGGGCTCACCCTCCCCATATTCCAAAAGTGCTTTTCCATCCCAAACTCCTCTTCCTTCAGTTCACAGATCTCAGCAGAGTGCTGGCAGAAATGCAAGCTAAGTAAGTTAATTCACAGAGTGATATAAATGCTAACTTAATGGTCTTCCTAGGGTTATCTGCATCAGGGGTGTCAAATACACTCAGCCAAACCAGATTAAAACATAACTGGAAATATTTAAAATAAATAAAAATATGATAGAACATAGACAATGTTAATATGTGCTTTTCTAAGTCAGTATGTGACCCACAAGGACCCTGATCTACAGTTTAATGGTCTCCTTTTTTACTTCAGTTTGATACCATTGATCTATGGTAGTTGTTTTTTAAAAAGATACTTATTAAAATCCATCTACCAATGAATGGAAAATGAACTTGGGGTGCTAGAAAGTGGCTCTTTTCCATTGATTCCTACACAGTTCCCTTAAGTAGCACCTTGTAATTTAGACTCTCCACAGAAGATAAATATATTTACAGGGCTATTGAACAAGCAATCTCTTGTCTATCTGAACTATACTGTCTGAGTAACTCCCTAATGGTCTTGCTCTCCAAAGTAGGAGGCTGCTCAGAAAAACTGTGGACTATATCTTTCTTTCTCCTAAAAGCATACTGTTAAGAACATCTGCCTTAAAGTCAATGTCAGAACTCAAACCATTGGTTACCAAGAGTGTTACACAACACAGAATGAGTTGCAAAGAGCATGTTAAGAAAGTCCTCTTTGGTTTCCAGTGGACCACACAGAAACTTTGAGGTTTATTTTTGAATTTATATTAGTCAGAGATTTGGACTGCTAGATGATGAAGGGTCCCCTGACTGGTTATTGAGCCAAGAGGGTTGATAACTTGAGTGAATGTACAAAAGCAAGCTACCTCCTTTGAACTCTCTTTCTTTCTGCTGTGAAACATTCTGAATGTTTGCAGCTGCACCTTAAGAGACTGGTGGGAGAAGGGACAATTGCCAAAATGCTTCATCTGTCCTCTGACCCAATGTCCAGTCTAGGCAAGCCTAACACTACTTGTCTGGGTTTGGATTCTTCTGTGACTCCTTTCCTGGATAGGTGGTTTTGTGAGTTTGAAAGGTCAAGAGGTCTTCAAGTGCAACCATAGCAGTGTCCACACAGACAGCAGTAGCAACATCAACAGTGGGAGTTAGTTGCAACATCAGGAACAGCAGGGTGACGAGGAAAATTTCTGCACTGGAGAGGGTAGGCACTGGAAATAATAATGGCCCAAATCTGGTCTTTTGGTCAGACAAAGCTAAGTCAAGGTGAATCCTAAGATTCCTGAAGGATTTAAAATTTAAATAAAAGCTCTAAACTCAGGACAGGTCCCCAAAGGAGGAGATAGTGCCCTGTGGGGGGGATGCTAGAATGACCCAGGGCAGTGGTAGTAGCCTCGGGAGCAAAAGGGGGCAGTAGAAGCATAAGGAAAGAAGAGAAGGTGAGAAAAATTTTAAAAACTATTCATAAATATTTCTTCTGTTGTATAAAAGAGTTAAAGTTATAATGATTACATTATTTTCCACATAAAAACACAAAATGCAAGTTATAACTGAACTGTGATCAAGTCTGCCTACAGGCTTTAATAAGCACGTATTGACAGGCAAGTGGTCAGGAAGTCCAGCATGAATTGGCAGGTATACGTGAATGATTGGCTTGTTTATGGCTTGTTTAAAATATGATACTATACAATTGCATGAGACAATATTGTGCCATCAAAATTTCAATGCAGGAAAAAACAAATTTACAATTAAATTTAAGATGTTTCACTTTTTTAAAAAAATTTTTTTTGGAAATAACAAATTTCAAAAAACCATTAAAGGGTTAAAGAAAGTAGGTTTCCATGGGGGTGTTGAGTAATTTTCTTTTGAAAAGGGGGTGGTAGGTCAAATAAGTTTGGGAACCTCTGCTCTAGAGGGGGAAAAAATGGAAGGAGATTAAATAGCTTAGAAGAGAAAACGGTAAACCTTATCCAAGTAACAAATTCTTAGAAAATGAGAATAGACCAAACAGACATCAGTAACCCCACAGAAAAACAAGAAATATTAGAACAAAACCAAAAGACTAAAAAATAGAAGAATATGTAAGATATCTGATATCAAAAATATTTGACCTGAAAAGCAGGTCAAGAAAACTTAATTTAAAAATCATTGAACTCCCTAAAAATCATATTTTTTAAAAGCCTAGCTACTGTCAAGAAATCAAATATAAAAACTTCCTAGACCTATTAAAATGGGGGGACAAAGTGAAGATAAAAAGAACCCATCAATCACCTTCTGAAGGGAATCCAAAGAGGAAAGGTCCAAGGAATGTCATAGCCAAGATCCAGAATTCCCATTTCAAAGAACTACAGCAACTAGTCAGAAAGAAGTTCAAGTACCAGAGAACCACAATCAGGATCAGATCTTAGAAGTACAATATTCTATAAGACAAAAGAGATAAACTTATGACTAAGAATAACTTACCCTGTAAAGCTTGGTTTAATCTCAGAGTGGAAAAAATATTGACCTTTAATGGAACAAAAGAATTTCAAGCATTTCCGATGAATAGACCAAAGCTGAAGAGGAACTTTGAAGTTCAAATACAAGAGTTTAAAGTACTCTATAAAGGTAAATTTATCTGAGCAATAGGAAAGAACTGTGTAATGATGTAGGATTGACATTCCTATAGAGGAAGAAGAAACAAGTGTCCCACATGCGGGAGCTATGTGCAACAGTAGATAGAGAGCTGGCCCTGGAGTCAGGAAGATACAAGATCAAATCTGACTTCAGACACTTGCTAGTTGTATAACCTTGAGGAAGTCATTTAATCTCTATCTGCCTCATCTGTAAAAGCAGGTGAATAGTAGCACATACATCACAAGGTTGAAGAATAAATGAGGTAATATCTCTGAAGCTCTTAACAGTGCCTGGCACATAGTAGGCAGTTAATAAATAGTTATTTTCTCTCTCCCTTCAGAATTGAAAGGTCTTCAGGAACAATGATCAAAGCAATTCAATACTACTCAAAGGATTGCTTAAGAATAACCAGCTCTCGGGGGTAGCCAGGTGGAGCAGTGAGTAAGAGCACCACCCCCAAAGTCAGGATGACCTGGGATCAAATCCAGGCTCTGATACTTAGCACCACACCCAGAAATAACTGGCTGTGTAACCTTGAGCAACTTACTTAACCTCAATTGCTTTATTTAAAAAAAGAAGAACCAGCTCTCCTGGGCAGAATTAAATGGATGCTGAATTGCAAAGGTTATACCTTATAAATCTTCTAAAGACTATAATTGCTTCTCATTCAAACAGTGCTAAAGAGAACAGAAACCCCCAAACCCATTTTCAGTGTCATTAGTCCAGAGATCTTATGCAAGGAAGAATAGAACTAAAGAAGGTAAAGAAAAAAATCTCTAGTTGGGTCTCCTGAGATTGCTTTGGGGAAATCATCATTCTGAGTACCTGTCCTATACATAGTATAGTTTGCATTTTCAAGGCTCCTATAACTAATTCCTATTCCATTTCTAAATCAGCACAAGTTTTCTATGAGCCATGCTGCAAAGTGAAAAGTGAATGAATACCTTTCACACATAATAGGATTTTTTTGTTTCTGTCTATGTACAAAAAAGAAAGTCACTTTGATGGGGAAATTCAGATCAACAAATCAAATCAGTAAATCACCTAGTGATTACTTGCCTCACAAAAAGCTTTACCATGGCTTCTATTTAAACAACAAGCTCCCATAATTCAGTTAAAATGAAATTCAATTAACAATAAAAACTCATTCAGAAATACCTTCATTGAATAAAGTGAGAAGTACCAGTAAAAAGAAGATACTAGTGGGGCAAGAAAACTGAGATCATTAGGAAATACAACTTCCTCAAGGGTTGAGACCATTAGAATTTATTCTAATTTTCCATGCGTTTTGTCTAATTAGTCGACAAGCATTAACTAAGCACCTGCTGTATACATTTACTATATGCCTACTATATATTGCATTCTTCTGTTCTAGGTACTGGGAACACAAAAACAAAAATTGTCCTGAAGAATCTTTCTTTACATCAGGGCAAATAATGTTTACATATATAAGTATATGTGAAATAAATAGAAGTTACCAGGGGGTAGGGCAGAGGACATTACTAGCTGGAAAACCAAAGATTTTCCCTTTGCTACACCTGCAGTCTTCACTAATATCTTTATTCCTTCCACTGATGCAGGTTATAACCCCTCTACCCTGACCTACACACACACACACACACACACACACACACACACACACACACACCTTCTCTCATGCTGTGAAATTCTAGTTCATAAATCTACCACAGACGATCTATACAATGTACTGAAGGCTAGTGTCAGAGACCAATGTACCACTCAGACCATTCATCAGCTGTGTGACTTTGTTTAACCCTGACTGTACATCCAGCCTTGGTCTTTCATAATTCTTCCTATATAGAATTTTGATGATCAGGAGTAATGATGGATGTCATAGACAGACAGATGAAAATAACTAAAGTTTCTTTGCTTGTTAATTCTCATTCCTTTGTTAATTACCTCCTTGGATGTCTCACCATGGCACAGGGGTGATCCTAGATTGTCAAAGGCTGTGTGTCACCAGAGTCAAAGGGTTTGCAGACTGTACCAAACTGGCAAGGCCTTGTACTCCTAGAAATGCTACTTGATCAATTGAAAATGGACCATTTGTCTGTTGTCAAAAGACCAACTTAGCTCATCACAAGATGGTTAGACACCAGGTGATGAATTTATTCTTTTAGCTACAGCAAGTCACATTAGTCCTGACTACTAAGATATACAGTCATGAGGCAGTTAGGTGGTACAGTGGACAGGAGCACTGGACCTAAAGGCAGGATGACCTGAGTTCAAATGTGGTCTCAGATACTTCATAGCTGTCTGACCCTGGGTAAGTCACAATATCTGTGCAGGGGTGTGTTGGTAAATGTGTAACAGCTGGCTTGTCAAAAGCACAATACACTGTTAAGTTTAATCTCAATGTTAATACTTTTCCATCACTTTCTTAAATCTAGACAAATAAATTTGTCTTAAATCTAGACAAACTAATAAATTAATTAATAAATAAAACAATAAATTAGCCCCTGATTTATAGTGTTTGCCAATCTCTGAGTATAAATGCTCACACTGTAAATTTAACAACCAGATCCCATGAGCCAATAGGAACTGGCTCTATGATTCTAAATAAGGTCATGAAGAGTCAGACACAACTGAAATGACTTAACAACAACATATAAAGTGCTAAATAAATATGAGGTTTTGTTACTACAGTGGACTTCTGAGACTTTTCCAATAGAGGATAATGTAAAAGAAAAAGTTTAAGAAGCAAACTAGAAATATTTTCAAATCCCAATCCACTGTTATGGACAGAAATCTTGAGACATCTTAGCAGAAAAACTTGGCCCACAATGGAGTTTTGTGACCCTTCATCATACTTGAGCATTCCATTCTCATGCTAAGCTTGATGTCTGCTATATGAGAGCAGTAATTGTCATTAAATGCATTAACAATTTAGTCTAATTCTGCATCAGCCATGATGCATATGAGGAAAAGAATCCTTTTGCTCCTGGAATACAGAGAATTAAATGCCTGTCCTTGCCTGAGAACTGCATTACTGAAACTCAGGTTCTGCCATTCTCTTGTTTGAGGAAATCCCCATAGATCATTTAATATGACATAATCTTTCTGAGTACAGTGAAGGCAGAAACCAATGTCTAAATTCACTCTTTTTTTCCTTATAATCCTTAGACACCCAAATTTTCTCATGTCTCTGAAGCAGAAGAGCAATTTAATTCCTTGAAAGAAAAAAGCAATGAGCCATAAAATGAATGCACCACCAGCCAATGCCAGAATTCCATGAAAGTATGATACATTTCCCATTGACCTTGCAGTCAATTTTAGAATGTGATGAGGAAGTTTCTGAAAAGCATTTTTCCCCTCTCAGGAGTAGGGGGTGGGGAGAAGAGAAAGAGGTCCGATATTTTTCCATTTAGTTTTCTTCTTTTTCTGTTATATGGAAAGAGAAAGTCTAATAATGGACAAAGGGTCCCCACAACCTTTTAGTTTTATAATCTATGTGATTACTGTAGTCTGCCCCAAAGATGAATAACAAGGCAATATTTAAAATAAATCTAGGAAGCTGGTACAGTGTAAGGACTTAGGAGTGACAGGTTTTGAGTCCTTGTTCCAGCCCTACCTATACGGCCTTAGTCAAATCCCTTAACATTTTCATGCTTTAGTTTCCTTATCTGGAAAATGAACAAGTTGAACTAAATTATGCCTAACATCTCTTCCAGATGAAACATTCTAAAATGCTATTAATTCGTGTTTAGAAAGCTAAAGGTTACCTAACAAATTTCCATAGTGGATGATTTCCAAATAGCCTCCTTTTGAAAGGCTCTTCAAAACCAGTCCTCCATTCAAAATGCCATTATTATTATTGACAATCACTCAATTAACAAGCATTTCTCCAGCATATCTTTTCCTTTTTATTATTTTTAAATTCAATTTTACTTTTAGCTACAAATTCTTCCCTTCCTACTTCCTCCTATCTCTATTCGAGGAAGAAAAAGATAAGATAAAATCTATTACAAACATATATAGTCAAGAAAAATAAATTTCTACATGAGTCATGTCACATGTGTGCACACTCATGCATGCGCACACACAGCCCCACACACACACACTCTCTCCTTAGTCTGAGTTCTGAGGTCCATTGGTTCTCTATTTGGAGGTGGGCAACATGTTTTATCATGAGTCTTTTGGAATTGCGATTGATCCTCGTGTTGATCAGAGTTCCTAAGTCTTCTAAGTAGTCTTTACGATATGGTCGTTATTGCATAAATTGCTCTCCTGGCTCTACTCATTTTATTTTACATCAGTCCATACAAGTAGCAGCAAGCACCCCAGCGTCCCCAGGGTGGCTGCCAACACAGGTTCTTAGATGTGCTTTGCTAAAGGAAAGCAACTCAAAATGGGTTAACAAGCTTACTTTAATCAGTCAAACATATATCGTTTACCTAGTTCAGGGGAAAAAAGGTCAGCACCCCAAATTTCAGAGTATACAGAGGTTACAAGCATAAGTTACAAGAACATTTCAACAGACAGGCCTTCCAGCTGTCCAACCATTACATCCATTAAATCACAGTTTCCAGAGATGGGAGCATCAACATCTGGGTTTTTCAAAGCCAGGGGGCTCTCAACAATGGCTTCCCAGAGTCTTATCTGATCAAATCACACAACACTTCTCAAAATGAGCCCCAAAACAAAGCCTCAAATCAGGGTTTATATAGCCTTCTCCTGGCTCAGAAAATGTAACAACCTTCTGGACCACTGGCCAATCAAAAAGTATCTACTGAAAAACAAGCCTCACACCCCAGGCTCCAGGTGCACTTTAGCCTAGGGGCAGGGAGGATCTTAAAAATTTACATTCCCATTACAAGTCTTCCCACTTATTTCTGAAACCATTCCCTTCATCATTTCTTACAGCAAAATAGTATCCATCATATGCATATATTCAGTGGTTAAATTCTATCTTTTCTACCTCTATAACATCTCTCACACACATCCTCTTTTCTCTACTCACACAACTAACGCCATACTTCAGAACCTCAACACCTCTCTTATGGGTTATTGAAATTTCCTCCTAATTGGTCCCTCTAATTCAAGTCTCCTCCCTTTCCATCTATCCTCCAGATAGCCACCCAAAATGACTCCTAAAACTCTGACCAAGTTATTTCAGCTAGGTGACACAGTGGATGGAGCCCTGGCTCTATCCCAGTCAGGAAGAATTGAGTTCAAACGTGGCCTCAAACACTTAATAACCGTTAAAAGACTGCACAAATCATTTAATCTCTGTCTGCCTCTGTTTCCTTATGTAGGAGAAATAGGAGTAATAAGTATCCATGAGGATAAAATTAAATAATATATATGAAGCACTTTGTAAACCTTAAAAAACTACAAAATAATCATTATTATTGACAAATTCCAAAGACTGCCCATTGACTCTAATTTTAAATATCATTTCATCTTTATCTCATCCTTTTTCGATTTCTACTTTTGAATATAGTGGATGTATAAAATATAATTATTAGTACAGTAGCACATATAAAATATACAAATAAGTAAATATATGTATATTTAAGATATATGCCCCAAAATATCTTAGTGATGAGATAGATCAAAAAAGTTTGAAGCATTGATCTATACTATGCTTCTTCAAGGTCAATCAGTTAATAAGCATTTATTAAGTGTTTACTATGTGTTAGGCACTGTGCTAACTGCTAACCACAAAATAGCAAGTGGACTTGAATAGAATTTTGAGTGATAATATGACATCATTACTGATTAACAGGCTAGATTTCAGAATAGAATTAGTATCTGGGGACTGGAAACCATGTCACTTTAAGATAGATTAACAGAAGTGGGGATGTTTAACCTAGAATAGGTAGGATGGGATAGATGTTTTCAAGTATGTGACGTGCTGTCTGGCCCCAGAAGGAAGAAAGAGGAGCAAATGGTGGACATTTTAAAGAGACATTTATGCTTGATGGAAGGAAATCCTTCCTAACAATTAGAGTTATCCATAAGTGAAAGTAGTGGATTCCCCCTCGCTGAAAGCCTTTAAAATGACGATTTGTCAGTAAGCTTTTGAGGCCATTCTTGTTCTAGGATAGGTTGCACTGGATGGTCTCTCAACATCCCTTCCAACTCTGAGATTCTGCGAATCTGTTCATTTACAGATTAACACTGAAACTTGATGAAAAATGTGTCAACACACATTTTACTATATTTTTTCAATAAGGATGCAAAATCCTGATACCTACTGCTTAGTAAATGGTGAATTACTTTGGATTCATAGATCCCTTTAAACCTAAGAAGCTACAGATCTCCTTTGTAGTGGTAGATAGAATCTATCATCAATAGAAAGACTATACAAACGTTCTTTCTGTAAAACACAAACTTTGCCCAAAGGCTGCCTTTTCTGAGACATTGACTTCAGTTAGTGTTCCCCACATATTCTTACTGTCGTATCATAGCTACCAGCAAAGAAAATACTCAGGAAAAGGCTTGCTACATCTTTAAAAGCTCCAGCAACTGGAGTCTGATGTAAGACTTCAACAAAAACTAAGAATTGCCCACAGAGGCATTAGTTATATTTGCAGATTGACATTGCTGAGTTATTTATCTCTCCCTTAACTCTTCTACTCTTTCTTTACTCCTCCTCTCTCCCAATCACTTTCTAGATATATTGCCTTTGTTATAACTAAATTCTTTGATTGTACCATTAGTTCAGATGGTCTCTCAAGGTCTCTTCCAGCTCAATAAATCAATCAACATTTATTAAGTGCCTACTGTGTACTAGGCATTATACTGCTGGGATACAAAAAAAGAGGCAAAAGACAGTACTTTCCCACAAGGAGCTTACAATCTAATGGAGGAGATGACGTGCAAACAAATATAAACCAGGCAAGCTAAATGCAGGATAAATAGGAAAATGATTAACAGAGGGCAGGCATTAGGATTACAAAGGGGCTGGGAAAGGCTTCCAGCAAAGACAGGATTTTGGTTGGAACTTAAAGGGAGCCAAGGAGGTCAGATGAAGGAGAGCCCTCAGGCTTAGGGGAGATCCAGAGAGAATGCCCAGAGCAAAGAAAGGGAGTCTTGTTCATAGAATACACAGAAAGTGAGTGTCACTGGATCAAACAGTATGTGTCAGGGAACAAGGTGAAAGAACACTGGAAAGGTGGGAGAGGGGTAGGTTATATATAGGGCTTTGAATGCTTAACAGAGTATTTTGTATTTGATACTGAAGGTGAGAGGGAGCCACTGGAGTTTGTTGAATAGGGGAGTAACATGGCCAGATCTTCAACTTAAGGAAATCTCTTTAGTGGTTGAATGGAGGATGGATTGGAGAGAAGAAAGTCTTAAGTCAGGCAGACCCAACAGACTATTACAATTGTCCTATTGTAAAATGGTGAGTATCTACACTTGAGTGGTGACAGTGTTGGAGGAGAGAAGGGGGCATATTCAAGAGATGAAATGTTGCAAAGGTGAAATAGGCTTTGACAACTTCCCTGTTGGAGGATGAGAGGGAGTGAGGAGTCCAGGGTGGCTCTCAGGTCACAAGTCTGAGGGACTGGGAGGATAATGTTACCCTCTAAAGTAATTGGGAAGGTAGGGGGGGAGGGGGATTCAGAGGGAAAGAGAATGAGTTTTGTTTTTGGACATACTGTCTTTAAGATGACTACTGGACATGCCATTTGAGATGTGTGAAAGGCAGTGGAGATGCAAGATTGGAGATCAGCAGAGAATTTGGTGTAGGATAAGTAGATCTGAGAATCATCAGCACAGAGATGGTAATTTAAATTCACAGAAGCTGATGATATCATCAAGTGAAGTTGTACAGAGGGAGAAGAGATGAGAAACCAGGACAGAGCCCTAAGGGACACTTATAGGTAAAGGTTATGCTCTAGCAAAGGAAACAGAAGAAGCAGAGAGGTAGGAGGAAAACTGGGAGAGAGTGAGGTGCTGAAAACCCAGAGAGAAGGGAATATCAAGGAAAAGAAAGGAATCAACAGCATCAAAGAAGAGGTCAAGGGGAATGATAGAGAGCAGGATGATGGACTTGGTAGATCTAAGATCTATAATTCTATTACTCTTGGTAGTACTTGGGACTAAGAATTCTCCAAAACCAACCTGGATGCCTGGAGCTGCTGTTCCTAAAAGAAGCCCAGCCTCAAGTCATTTGCCACTGCTGAACCCCTCCTACCTTCCCTATTACTTTAGAGGGTAACACTATCTCTAATGACTATTGATAATCTTCTATTAGAACTTTAGCGAACTTATGTCTCCCTATTTTACGCCTCATTTGATACTGATAATCAGAAAATCGCTGAACAATGGGAAAGGTATCAGAAGAATTGACCATAAACAGTATTATAACCAAAAAAAGGTAACCAAGAAGACATCAGCAAGAATCAATACTCATTTCTTTCTCATCCTTATAAAACCTTTAAATGATGGTCTATGAATATAATGAGGGCATCCTTAAATGAAAATATGAGAAGGAACAGATAAGACTTCACAGACTTTCATACAGAAGATTTTTTGTTATTCTGTCATTTTCAGTTATGCTCAACTCTTCATGACCCTGTTTAGGGTTTTCTTGTTGAAGATGCAGGAGTAATTTGCCATTTCTTTCTCCAACTCATTTTACAGATGAGAAACAGAGGCAAACAGGATTAAGTGACTTACCCAGGATCACACAGCTAGTGAATGTCTGAGACTAGATTTGAATTCATGAAGATGTGTCTTTCTGATTCTAAGTACCATGCTTTATCTACTTCTCCATCTAGCTGCCCAATACAGTTGATTACATCTTAATGATAACATAATTAAACTGGAAAATTAATAGAGTCCCACTTTATTTTAATTGCTTAAAAAGAAAAAAGTTGACACATTAGAGTAAAATACAACCTTCAAGACTTTTCTTTGACAAAATGATAGCATCTATAATGCCCTCTATAAAACTCAAAATACTGTATAAATGTTAGTCATTATATAATAAGACCACACAAGATAGCTACAAATACAAAGACAAATTTATTCTATAGTACCATCATTATAAGTACCAAACATTTGACACACACATACATATATATACATGCACTTACATATACACAAATTATATATTCAGATATAGTGATGATAAGGATAGAGAAAGGGATAGAAACAGAAATTAGACCAGTGATTTCATTAGTATATAGAACCCCTCGGTTAGTAAACTCCCTCTACCAAGGCAGATCAGTACCTTCTCTTCAACTTATGGCATTAAGGAGACAGGTGACACTTTTGTAGAGTGCTGGATTTAAGAGTCAGGAAGACCCATGTTCAAATCCTGCCTCAGACACTTATTTAGTACCTCTGGTGTGAGGGCTTGCTGAGCACTTTTCAAGGCTGCTCATCCACCTTTGTTGTCCACCTTTCACTCAACACTCACTTGTGGCTCCAAGTAGATGTGGCATGTACAGAGGTGACACCCCAATAAACCATCTCAGGAGAAAGGCTAAACCAGATTGAGGGTAATCAGGTTGAGGGTAACCAACAGTTCTCAAACCTATCATGACTTAGGGGGGACGTCTACCTCAAGTATATGAAGACTTCCCAGGTGAAAAGGACAGATGAGAACAATTGTTTCAACAGCTATGAAAGCAACTAAAACAGGCACTGTGGAACACTTAGAACTTGGTCAAATGTTGAAGACACGAGGTTCATCTACTGGATCCCAGGCCATCACCAGTCATCCTGACTTCTGCCTTGCCCCTGGAGTTTGATGACTCAGGTCAATATCTTTTTAAATATATTTTATTTTTTTTACCAAATTACATATTAAAACAATGTTTTAACATTTGGGGTTTTTTTTAATGTTTTGAATTCCAAATTCTATTTCCCTCCCCCTGAGATGGTAAGCAATGGTTATCCATGTGCAATCATGTAAAACATTTCCATATTAGTCATTACTAGTGAAGGACCTCAACTTTCCTCTTTCAGAACTAGATAAATCTAACTGAAAAAAATAAACAAGAAAAGAGCTAAGGACATCAAGGGCTCAGAAAGAGAGAGAGAAGTTGATGACTTTGTGCAACTCTGCCTCACTTAAATCCAGTTCATGCACAAGTCATCATCCCATGATGTCATCGGTCTTCTTGGAAAACTAATGACAAACAACAACTATGTGACCTAGACAAGTCATTTAACCTCTCTCAGCCTTAGTTTTCTCATATGTAAAGTGAGGATAATATTGCAATGAGAGATAAATGAAATTAGACATATGAAATACTTTGCAAAACTAAAAGCATTATATAAAAGTTAGCTTTATTAGAGAGTTGCCTAGCAGTGAGAGATTATGTAACTTGCCCAAGGTCATTCAGAGATCTGTGGAGAAGCCTCTGACTGTGTAGGTTTTAAGTGTATATAATATATGCATGTATCTGAACATATATTGTTATTATATTATATAATTATATATTCTATAATAATATAATCATGTTTTCCTATCTGAAAAAGATTGTTTATTTATATAAACAATCAAAATAAGCACTTTAGGCTACCCCATAAAAGGAGGTAGACAAATGTCTAGGATACGAAGCCTCTTAGCAAGGTTTCTGTAACTGCAGACACTGCTTCCACTCTGGGGGTAAAACAGTACTTCTAACCTAAAATCAATCCCTAGGGCAACAATCTGCATATAAAACAACAGAACTATAACTTCTCTCCAGCCTTCCCTTTATGTTCAGTTTCCATTAGCTATCAATTTGAAGGGCAAACCCTGTTTTAATTTTCAAGTTTGGGGTCCTATTGTCATATTTCTTAATAAATTAATAAAATGTCCATTGCATTAATTTTAATCAAAATCCAAATTTTAGCAAGAATCCATCCCCTGCCCCCACACCACCCATCTTCCCAGCTTCTCTATTTCAGCTGAAGTACAACCATCCTTTCAGCTACCCAGGCTTGCAACCTCAGAATACTCTTTTTTATGCAGTTGGGGTTAAGTGACTTGCTCAGAGTCAGAAAACTAGTAAGTATCTAAGGCTGGGTTTGAACTCATGTCCTCCTGACTCCAGGGTCAGTGCTCACAACCTAGCTGCCCCCAGAATGCTCTTTAACTCTTCCCTTCTGTACTATCTTCCCTCTTCTCCATGTCCAATCCACCTCTACACCATCTATACCATCCCTTTATCTCCCCTCACCCCAGGAATCAGCAGAGTTCAAGTCCTTAGCATCCCTTCTCTGGACTAGGAAAAGTCTCCGAACTTTAAATGCCATCTTCCTAATATATCTCACACTCAAATAGAAAGGGAGAACTACTGTGAGAGATGATTTGTGTTGGAACCAGTATTATTCTATAACCACTATAATTCTATAAGAGGTAATGATGGTTAGCAATTGTTTTATTATACTTGTCTAGTAACACATATTTAGTCAGCCATTGAATAAGTATAAGAATAATGTATTAATGTATAAATCACAAAGGAATATTAGTTCTAATAGAAGGGCCCTTATGAATAGGCCTTGAACTTAAATGTAATGTTCACTACTTGTTTACCAGCTATGAAGCTTACTTGCATAACCATGAGAATGCTGACGCAGCTATATCCATCCTGTTTTGCTCTAATTCCATGGCCAAACCAAGCATGGGTGGCATGGTATGGAAAATCCCCCCAAGTCCATTCTCGGAATATATGTATGACTTGTACTATCTTCCTAAAGCATCATCTGATCACTTCTACTAAAGAACCTTCAGTAGCTCCCTATTGCCATTAGAATTTTTTTAAAAATCCAAATAATTCTGCTTAGCATGTAAAGCTCATCCTTCAAAGTCTGGCTCCAAACTACCTCTCCAGGCCTATTAAACATTTTTCTCCTACACACATTGTATACGCCCACCAAACTAGCCTATTTGCTATTCCCTGAACTCAACATTCCATCTCCCACCTCCATGTCTTTGTCCAGACATGGAATTCCCTACACACACAATGCACTCCTTACTACTTTTAGGCTACTTTAAGCCTCATCTCAGGTGCCACCTTCTATAGGAAGGATCCTCCTAGTCACTAGGGCTTTCTTCCTCTATCATCATGTGGTATTTATCTGTTAATACACTGTACTCCCCCAGTAGAATAAAGCCTACTTGAAAAGATAAATTGTTCTTCATTTTGCCTAGTGTGCCTAGCTCAAGGCCTGACCCATAATGGGCACATAATAAGCACTTTATATTGGATTAAATTTGATTACCTGCAAATGCTAAGGCAGTCCAGAACATTAAAGACTGAAACATTAGAAATCATTGGTTTCATTTCTTCATTTCACATAAAGAAGTTGCCCAAATTCACACAGCAAGTCAGTGGCAAACAACACAAAACCATTTAAAAACAAAAGGGAAACAGGTAACGATGGGAGGGAGGGAAAATCTTTGCAGCAAGTTTCTCTAATTAGATTTCATATCTAAGATCTTTAAAAAAAAACTGATTGCCCAATTCATAAATGACAAAGGATATGAACAGACAATTATCTAAGGAAGAAATTCAAATTATCACAATCAAATGAAAAAATGCTCCAAAGCACTAATAATTAGAGAAATGCAAATTAAAGCAACTCTGCACTTCCAACTCATACCCATCAGATCGTCAAAGTGGACAGAAAGGGAAAATGTTGGAGGAATTTCAGGAGATAGGCACACATGTATTATTGGTGGAACTATGAATTGGTCCAATCATTATTGAAAGCAATTTGGAAATATGGCCCAAAAGTTACTAAACTATGTATACTCTTTTTACTTAGTGGTACTATTAATAGGCCAATACCCCATAAAAAGATAAGGAAAGATGAAAAGGACCCATATGTAGAAAATTATTTTTACAGCTTTTGGGCAGTAGCAAAGCACTGGAAATTACGGGGGTGTCCATCAATTGAGCAATGGTTAAACACATTCTGTATGTGAATGTAACAAAATATTACTGCATCATAAAAAAGAACAAAAGTGACAGTTTGGGAAGTCTGAGAAGATGCATAAACCGATACAGACTGATGTCTGCAAAACAAGAAAAATATTTTGTACAATGACATTATAAAGAAAAACAACTTTGAAAGACTAGAGAAGTTACTGAATGCAATAACCAACCATGAGTCTAAACACAATGGTGCATGTTACCTACCTCTTAACAAAGAGGTGATGGATTAAAGATGAAAATCAAGCTCCCATTTTTGGTTGTGGACAATGTAGGAATCAGTTTTGCTTAACTATGAATATTTGTTGCAAGAACTTTGTTTTTCCTTTTCTCCCCCTAGGGAGAACAGGAAAAGAGGGTAGATAGGGGTAGGGTAGCAAAAAGAAAAGAGGATCATTAAGGCATCTTTTTTTTTAAATACACACACACAACAAAAGGGAAAACCAGAACCACAGACAAGGAGTGCTTGAAAAGCTACATGTTGAGGGGGCACCTAGGTGGTGCAGTGAATAGAGCACCAGCCCTGGAGTCAGGAGGAGTTCAGGTTCAGAACCTGAGTTCAAATCCAGCCTTGGACATTTAACACAAAAACTAGCCATGTGGCCTTGGGCAAGTTATTTAACCCCAATTGCCCTCCAAAAAAAAAAAGCAGGAAAGAAAAGCTATATGTTGAATTTATTATATATAACTTAAAAGAAAGGCAAGCAGTCCATAGTAGAGATCCACACTTTCATGTATAGTTCTCTTTTTGTGCTTCTATTTATCTGAAAATACCCATTTAATTTAGTGCTTTTTAAGTTCAAAATAAAAATAAATAATTTTTTAAAGCTAATGGTAAAGCCAAGATTGGACCAAGATTTTTCTCTCTCCTCCTAAGTCCAGGGCATTTTCAATCTCACTCTATTTTTCTTGATAAAGAAAAACTATCTGCTGCTCATAAAGTTGCAAACTCCCTCTCAAAAATTTTAAGACCGCATTTACATTTATTGCTTCCAATGATCTGTACTTTGTACCTTCATCATTAACTCCCAGGAAACTTACAGTGTAATTTCCCTAATATCCCTGTGCCAGAGGCTGATTAAATTCATATGGCTATGACAAGATGCTAAAGAGACCTCAGTCTCCTTCTTCCCTAGTTAGCCTATGAGTTTCTTTTCATTCTAAGATTGCAAAGTGTTGTATTAGAAAGCAATGTAACAAATAAAAAGTTTGAAAGACATAGTTTCTAGGGAATTAATCATTTTATTAATCATGCTAGTGGATAATTAACAAAAGGGGTCAGTGAAACTCTCAAATGCCAAAGACTGCTCATAGACCTATTCAATGCTTATATGCCCTTGGAAGAGTGGGTGTTCCTGAGGATGGCAATCAACTCTAATTGGTTAACAAGTAATAAGAAAATGAACATTATAATGAGAGGCAGGTTTATTCTAATGAGTGTCTGGGGGATGTGACTTTGATCATTCAGTCTTGGACAAAGAGACTTATCTCTTATCCAGACTACCCCTACCTGGGTAATCTAGACAGAAGAGAATCCCCTACTCTGACTTGCTCCGCTAAAACACAATGGGCTGATTAAATTCTTTGTGAGGTTCTCTAGTTGGGTCTCCTACTCTGTATCAAAATGCATGCACCCCAGGGATTTGGGCACTCTCATCCATCAACAATGTCCTTCAGAGACTGAACAACCTACGTGTTTCTGGAAAAAAAAATCCTAGTCTTAATTCAATAATTAATTATTAACATAAGAGAGAAATAATCATTTCTCTCAATATGGAATCAAATTATCCATGTTTGATTTGCCATGCTCAGCTGTATAACATTGTGCATGTCATTTAAGTCCTCTGGGCCTCAGGGGTTGGAGTTAACTTGGAGTCAGATCTGTGGAAAGATTTCTGCAGGACAGTGAACTTAGATGGGAAAAACAATTACATCTTTATTTCAATAGAATTAATCTCCTTCGTATTTTATTTTATGCATTTAAAAATACTATTCTGGGAAGGGATCTCTGGGCTTTACTGGACCCCCAAAGGGGTACATGACACACACAAAATTTAAGAACACTGGAAGTAAATAATCTCTAGTGTCCCTTCCAGCTCTTGGTTCTACAATGATTTCCCTAACCTGACCATGTATCTCCCAAATACATCCTGGTGTTCACCAAAACCCAAGAAAAGAGGACTGTGGATAGATCAGCAAAAAGTCTTCATTTCTAGAAGAAGAAAAAAGGCCACTCAGTATATATTCTGCCCCTCAAAAAAAGAGATGAGGGAGGGTTTGCCTAATAAAGCACAAAGAATCACAGTTCTCCCTGTATCTATCAATATCATATATATCAATATGTACATTTCTATCAATATCTTTCACAATTCAAGACAACACTGTTCTTTTTTTTTTTTTTTTTGCTTTTTTGGAGAGGGGAAGGCAGGGCAATTGGGGTTAAATGACTTGCCCAAGGTTGAACGGCTGTTATGTCTGAGGCCGCATTTGAACTCAGATCCTCCTCATTCCAGGGCTGGTGCTCTATTCACTGTGCCACCTAGCCACCACAACAACACTGTTTTTAAGGAAGAAAACATGATGGGTTTTTGGTAGCAAGCTTGCAATGTTTTCCATTTGCTAAAATTTCTTTCTGACAACAACCAAAAATAAAATCCCCCAAGCCCAAAAGTTTGGGCTTTTTTTAGAATGACCAAGCTCTCCCCAAGGAAGAGATGAGAAATGTCCCTTCCTCCCTTCTTTGTGGGGGGAGGGGAGGGGAGGAAGGTGGAGGGAGACCATGGCTGGGTGAATAGTGCCTTGCTAACAAATTCAGTTGACACATTGGTAAGTTTTGCTGAACTGTTTTTTTTTTCTCCTCTCTTCCTTTTTTTATTTTTTGTTATGAAGGATGTTATCACTGGATAGTTGAAGGGGAGGGTTATATATGCAAATGAAGTTTATATGAAAACAAAAGATATCAAAAAATTTAAAGAAAATCAGAAAATAAAGTTTTTCCTTCATTTGCTTGAGAAGGCTTCTTAAAAAAAAAAAAGATGATGATCTCAGCATCTTGGTCAATTTGAATTAAAGATTTCACAATATTTTATTTTTTACCAATACCTCTTCCTTCCCTGTCTCTTGCACCACCACCACCTCCATAGTCTTTAATTGGCACAGGACCCAGATATCTAACCCCTACTGCACTTTTGCCTAAACCACACCATACAGATGTTTCACGACTCACATATCCTTCACTAGAAATGACCTCTCTTGACATCTCAGATGAAAGACAAATCAAACTTAAGGCCAGCTTTTAGACCAGCTCTCAAGAAAATCTCCTGGGCACTTTATTATTAGATTTCATATTTACTGAGCATTTCCAGCGACCTGAGTGCCAGTCAGAATATGTATAGAGTATATACAGCTCAAGGCATATGACCTCCTGAAGATGGGTCATTGCCTCACATAGGAAATATGGTGCTTGATACAATCTCAAAAGACTGAGCAACATTTCAAAGACCGAGTTATTGAAAAAACAATAATCTCATATAGTCACAAGGAGTTTTATATACTTTGTCTCATTTGATCCTCTCTCAGTGATCTCATCTGATACCATGAATTGCCACCTTGAATTGAATTGCTGAATTTTTGACTCCTATTAGAAAGTAAGCTTTTTGTAAATAGAAAATGTTTCATCCTTTGTACTTGAGTCTCCAGGGCCTAGGACAGATGTTTGACACTTAGTAGAATCTAATAAATACTTGTTGACTGATCACCCAGAACGCACAGATCTATAAATCCACCCTAATTTTACCTCTGAACTCTGGTCCTGAACTTCTAACTTTCCAGTGGACAAATATTTCCATCTGTAAGTCCCACTTTGCACCTCAAACTCAACATGTCCTGAACAACTTATCATCTATCTTTCTAAAGCCAAGCCACCTAAACTCCTCACGATGTCCACATTTCTGTTGATGGCACTACCATCCTCCCTCTCATTCACACTTGAAACCTTCTCTCTTCCTCAGCTACCACATCCACTCAGTTGGCAGATTTGGGTGCTTTCCCCATCCACAGTCCTCACACTCATCCCACTCACACAATCACCAGTCTGTCTCAATCCCTCATCACCTCTCAAGTAGACTAATACAATAGGCTCCTAATTAGTATCCCCACCAGTCTCTCTTCTCTCCAATCCATCCTTTGCACAACTGCAAAATAATCTTATGAAGTCAAAGGCCTGGTTATATCATTCCCCTACTCAAAGACCTGAAGCAACTAGGTGGCACCGTGGACAGAGTGCCCAGCTTGGGATCAGGAAGACTCATCTTTCTGAGTTGAAATCTGGCCTCAGTCTTATTAGTTGTGTGGCCCTAGGCAATTCATTTAACCCTGTTTGCCTCAATTTCCTCCTCTATAAAAAGAGCTGGAGAAGGAAATGGGAAACCACTCCAGTATCTTTGCCAAGAAAACCCCAAATGGGTTCACAGAGAGTCAGACAAGACTGAAAAACAACTGAACAACAACTTAAAGACCTTCAGAGTCTCCTTATTGCCAGTAAGATAAAACACAAACTCCTTTGCATACATTTAATGACCTCCACAGGCTGACTCAAAACTACATTTCCAGCATTATTTCACATTACTCATCCTGCATTCCAAACTCCAGTCAGACTTGACTACTAATAGTTCCCCAAATCTGACATGTCATCTGCTCACTTTATGTATTCACACAAGCCATTTCCCATGCCTGGAACACAAACTCCATTCACCTCTACCCTTCAAAAGCCTTCTCTATTTTCAAGGTTCAGCTAAGATCCCACCTCCTCCATAAAACTGTCCCTGAGCTTAATAGGTTGTCTCTATACCCAAAATCTCCTCGAGTACTCTCAGCCTCAATTTCACTGGTTACCTGATTACTCCTTACCATTTATTATCCTCATCTATGTACCTGGTCCATCCCCCTCCCCACAACAGAATGTAAGCTACAAAAGGGCAGAGATTAATCATTTTTTTATCTCTTTACCTTGGATGTCTAATACTATGCCATATGTGTGTATATACACATATGTATATACAATTGAATATATATTTATACACACACAAATGTGATACTGTATTAGGGACCAGGAATACAAAAATAACTAACATACATACATATGTATGTTATACATTCATATATACATATATGTACATATGTATAACATACATCAGGAATTGAGGGCAAATTAGATACACTAAAGAAAAGCAGCTTCAGAGAACTACAGCAAGTCCAACAGAAAACTACATCATGCTAAGGGGAACCTTGTAAGGACCTCATGAACGTCTTCCAGGAGCTGTGTTGACCTCTTTGCTACATGTGCTCTCTAAGTTTTGAGTCCACTTTCCCTTGGACTCTATAAGTGTGTGCATGAGTGTTCCCCTTGTTTGGAAGAATGCTTTCTACTAACTATTCTTATTATAGCACCTTAACAAATATCTGTTTCTAAAAGTTAGTAAAAAAAAAAAAACATAGTAATCTAGTGGGGAGGAAGGGGTGGTAACAAAAATCCAAGCTTTTGGGACAATAACTCACCATTTGACAAAAATTGCTGAGATACCAGAAAGTAGTTTGGAATATTCTAAGCAGAGACAACACCTCATATCATATACCAAAATAAAGTCAAAATGCATATATGATTTAGACATAAAAGGTGGTATCTTAAGTAAATTAGGGGAGAATGGAAAAAAATTTACCTGTCAGATCTATGAATAAGGAAAGAGTTTGTGAAGAAACAAGAAACAGAGAGGATCACAGGAAGTAAAATGAATAATTTTGATTAAATGAAATTAAAAGGGGTTTGCACAAACAAAACGAATACAGTCACAATTAGAAGGAAAGCAGACACTGGAGAGAAATTTACAGAAAATTTCTCTGATAAAGGCATCATTTCTCAAACATGTAGGGAACTGAGATGAATTTAAATTTTAAAAAATGAGAGGGGGCAGCTAGGTAGTACACTGAATAGAGCACTAACCCTGGAGTCAGGAGGACCTGAGTTCATATCCAGCCTCAGACACTTAACACTTACGAACTGTGAGACCTTGGGCTAGTCACTTAACCCCAATTGCCCTGTCTTTCCCTTCCAAGAAGCAAAAATATAAATACATTTTTTAATTAAAAATAACAAAAATTTAAAAATAAGAACCATTCTCTATTTTACATATGGTCAGAGCATACAAACAAGCAGTTTTCAGAAGAAGAAATCAAAATAAAAATTGCTCTAAATTACTATTGATTAGAGAAATGCAAATTAAAACAACTCTGAGATACCACCTCATACCTATCAAATTAGCTAACAGAACAGAAAAGGAAAATGATAAATGTATCAAGGGAATTAATGAAAAGAAATACTAGGGAAGGTGGTCTGGCCATACCAGATTTTAATCTGTATTATAAAGCAGCAGTCATCTACTTGGTACTGGCTGAGGAATAGAGTAGTAAATCGATGAAATAGATTGGGTATGGGAGACTCAGCAGTCAATGACTATAGTAATCTACTGTTTGACAAACCCAAAGACCCCAGTTTTAGGGATAAGAACTCACTATTTGACAAAAACTGCTAGGAAAACTGGAATATAGTATGGCAGAAATTGGGCATAGACTGATATCTAATACCATATACCAAAATCAAGTCTAAATGGGTGCACAATCTAGGTAAAAAGGTTGATACTGCAAACAGTCTAGGAAAGCAAGGAATAGTTTACCTGTCAGATTTATGGAGAAAGGAAGATTTTGTGACCAAACAAGAGTTAGAGAGCATTATAAAATGCAAAATGGATAATTTTGGTTACATTAAATTGAAAGTTTCTGAATGTTCAAATAAAACAAATATAACCAAGATTAAGATGGAAGTGGAAAATTGGGAAAGAATTTTTACAATCAGTGTCTCTGAAAAAAAGCCTCATTTCTAAAATATACAGAGAATTGAGTCAAATCTATATGAATATAAGTTATTCCCAAATTGATAAATGGTCAAAGGATATGAATAGGTAGTTTTCAGAGAAAGAAACTAAAGATATCTATAAGCATATGAAAAAAATCTTAATCACTATTAATTAGAGAAATGCAAATCAAAACAACTCTGAGGTACCACATCTCACTGTCAGATTGGCTAAGATGACAAAACAGGAAAATGACAAATGCTGGAGAGGATGTGAAAAAATGGAAACACTAATGCATTGTTGGTGGAGTTGTGAACTGATCCAACTATTCTGGAGAGCAATCTGGAACTATGCCCAAAGGGCTATAAATAAGTGCATACCCTTTGACCCAGCAATACTATTTCTAGGGTTGTATCCCAAAGAGATCATAGAAGTGGGAGGAAGACCCATATATACAAAAATATTTATACCAGCTCTTTTTGTAGTGACAAAGAATTGGAAATTAAGGGGATGCCCGTCAATTGGGGAACAGCTAAACAAGTTGTGATATATGAATGTGATAGAATACTATTGTGATATAAGAAATGAGGAGCAGATGGACTTCATATTTACCTGGAGAGATTTATACAAACTGATGTTGAGTGAGTAGAGCAGAACCAGGAGAAATTTGTACAAAATTACAAACACAATGTATGTGTGACAACAAACTTTGATAGACTAGGCTCTTCTCAGCAATGCAAGGTTATAAGACAACTTCAAAAGACTCATGACAGGGGCAGCCAGGTAGCACAGCAAGTAAGAGCACCAGCCCCAGAGTTGGGATGACCTGGGATCAAATCAGGGCTCAGACACTTAGCACCCACCCAGAAACACCTGACCATGTAACCTTGAGCAAGTTACTTAACCCCAGTTTCTTAGGAGCAGCCAGGTGGCACAGTGAGCAAGAGCACCAGCCCCAGAGTCAGGATGACTTGGGATCGAATCGGGCTCAGATACTTAGCACCACACCCAGAAATAACTGGTCGTGTAACCCTGAGCAAGTTACTTAACCCCAATTGCTTAAAATTAAAATTTAAAAAAAGACTCATAACAGAAAGGACTATGGAGTCTGAATGCAGATTGAAGCAAAGTACCTGCTCTCTTTCTTTTTCTTGTTTGGTTCTGTTTCCTCTTTCCTATTGTTCATTCCATTGGTTATAATTCTTCTTTACAACCTGACTAATGTCTAATGTGAAAGTATTTGCAGATCCTATACTTGATTACATGCTGCCATGGGGGAGAAGGGGGAAAAAGAGGGAGAGGGAAAAAATTTGAAACTCAAGGGATTGTGGGACTGAATCTTGTAAACTAAAAGTAAATGAACAAATTAATAAAGACAAAAGAAATTTTTTTAACTGTACATATGCTTTGACTCAGCAATACCACTTCTAGGTCTGTATCCCAAAAAGATCAAAGTAAAAGAAAAAGGACATATTTGCACACAAATATTTATTGTAGCTCTTTTTGTGGTGTCAAAGAACTGAAAATTGAGGTGATACCCATCAATTGAGGAATGACTGAACAAGTTGTGGCATATGAATATAATGGATTACTCTTGTGCTATAAGAAATGATGAGTAGGATGCTTTCAGAAAAACCTGGGAAGATTTACATGAACTGATGCAAAGTGAAGTGAGCAGAACCAGGAGAACATTGTACCTAGCAATGGCAATATTGTAATGATGATCAACTGTGAAAGAATAAGCCTACTCTAATCAGGACAATGATCAAGACAATTCCAGTGGACCCATGATGAAAAATGCTATCCATTTCCAGAGAGAGAACTGATGAGCTCTGAGTGCAATTTAAAGCATACTTTTTCACTTTATGTTTCTTGTTTTATGTTATTGATTCTTTTTATTGCAAAATAGCTAATATGGAATTATGCTTTGCATTACTTCACATATGCGAATGATACCATATTGCGAAGGGGAGAATTTTGAATTCGATTTTTTAATGGATATTTAAAATAAATAAGTACTTGGAATAATGGTAAAATAAATAAATGTTAGCAAAGTCCATGTTTATTTAATTAATATCATTTATTAATTAATTAATTTTTAAGATTTAATTATTATTAATTAATAATTATTATTAGTTTTATTAATATCTTTTTTTACAGTCATGGGAAGAGGCATATTATTCGAGGCTCAAGAGCTATTGTATATGGAAAACACTCTGCAACTCTATAGGGTCCCCTAGAATTCTAAGTGGAAAAGTAAATATTCTTGTTCTAGGGATCCAGTTTGCCAGTTCAAGAAGGAAAGCAGATCCACAACATGTACTACATAAGGGACAAAATTCCCAACAGAATTGTGCCCATCCTCCAAAAAAAAGGAATGGACTATAGGGAGAGGTAATAGCGTCCCCCTCACTTGGGGGTCTTCACATAGATATTGGATGACACCTCATTGTTTATGTTCTAAGGATTATTTTTATTCACATTGAGTTAGCCTAGGTGACCTCTCAGGTACCTTCCAATCATAAGATTCTATGATTAATATTTTCATTTTATAGATAAGAAAACTGAGGCCCATAGAGGCTGTGACTTATTCAAGATCACAGAGCCTCTAAGTGATCAGAACCAAGTCACAAATCAGATCTATCCCCCTACAAATACCCTTTCCACTATCCCATGGGATCCTGGTCATAAGGGGAAAGGAATAACTTAGTTACTAGACCCAGGATACAAGATTAGGGTAGAAGATATCAATAAGACTCACAGTGCTTATTACTTGACCTCCAGGATGTCTCTTTTAACTCAGGTCAAGGAGGGTACCAAGGGCCTTGACTGATAGAAAAAGGTCATGTAATGGTAATGGGAATCTGAAGATTTTCCCTGCCCCTTGACCCCTTGATAGGCTTAAGTGAATTTGAGGACCTTCCCTGATTTGAAAATATACTCTGCCCCCTAATAGGCTGAATGTGGTCACATGGAGCCTGTGGAGGGAGGCTTGTTTTTCAGGAATGCCCACAACTTGTTACTTTGTGATCGGGCAGTGGGTCAAGAGGGTTGTGACATCCTCTGACCCAGGAGAAGGCTATATACACCCTGATGTGAGGTTTTGCTTTGGGGCTCACTTTGGGAAGAGTTGTGTGATTTGGTCAGATGAGACTCTGGGCAGTCGTTAAGTTCCCCGTCTTTGAAAACCTAGGTGTTGGTGCTTCCCTCTCTGGTAACTAGCTAGGTATGTATGTAATGGTTAGGCGTGGGAAACCAAGCCCACCCAGGGACCCCTGCCCTTCTGTGGCAGTGTCTGAGATAGTGGCAGAGAGGAGCCCTGCTGGCCAGCTGCAGAGCTGAGAAGGAAAACTTAGTTGAAAAGATAGATAAAAGAGTCACTTACCCAGAGGCTGACAATCATAAATGAGACTGGATTCCAGTATGGTGGAAAACTGAGTCAACTTTAGTCAGCTAAGAATCCAGTTTATAAAGTATAAAACTATATAATCATCATAAGCTACTGTCTTTGGGATTATACCATTGCCCTAGTTCCCATTCACCTCATACATGACAGCCATGTACTCTATCCTTGTTATCAGGGTACAAGTATGAAGAAGGATGTTCCAAACCTCCCTAAACCTCCCTAGAACAGAATGGAGTTGTCCCAAGGCTTCTAGTTAATACTATGTTGCTACATTATGCTAGTTTCCCCTAAGAACACTGCAAGTGTCCTTGTTCCCAGACTGGGAGCACATACCACGCTTCTCACAGGGATGTGAAGCCCATGCCTGTGAGCATTCCTGGGGGATAGGGAACTGATCCAGGCCTGTTTAGCAGGGTCTTATGCTGAGAGGGCTTATTTAGCCATCAGGAGTCACAGCCCCACTGGCCGTGGTCCTCTACAGTCATACAGCTAGAAGCCCTGTCTGCTGGTCTATTTCTCTGTATTTTTTTTTGTCTGCTTGTAACTTCTGTTTGTATTCTCTGAAGTTCAGGGTGCTTTTTCCCTTGAATTAGGTAAACAATATATGTTTTATTAAAGTAAGATTGTTAACCCGTTTTGAGTTGCTTTCCTTTAGAAAAGCAGATCTAAGAACCTGTGCTAACAGCAGCCATCCTGGGTATGCTAGGGTACTTGCTGCTACAGACCACAGAAGGAAAAGTTTACTGCAAGCTTAAGCATTATACCTTTCTGGATATACCTTCCATTTCATAAAAATGCCCTGCCCCTTTTATCCTGATCCCCAAAGGAGCAATATCCAGACTCTTCTAAAAGGCATTTGTAAAATTTGTTTACTGGTGACCCTGCCTGAACTTAATAGGTCCCTGGCAGCTGCTCAGGATAGACATCTGAGTAATAGCCTGAAGCAGTAAATTCTAAGTCAGGTGGTTCCCAAGCAAAAGAAATTTATAACAATAAGAATTTTCCTACATGAAAGTATGCCTACAAATTAATAATGCAGATTTTCCTACATGGCTTTGTGATATCAGTTTCATTAATATGTGGGGTGTGTGTGTGTGTGTGTGTGTGTGTGTGTGTGTGTTTTAGTTTAGTAAAGACAGTTCTCGTACCATTCCACAGACCTCTATAGAAAGCGAGTCTTACTTAATGCAAATTTGCTGGCAGACTTTGGGATGGAGGAAGAAAAGGGGCAGAGAACAGGAATGACCAGCACTTGGTTCAAGGACACATCCAGCTGGGGACAGAAAAGCCAGAGCAAAAGGGGTAGAGGGTCAGTGAGGGGCTGGCCAGGAAGAACAGGGAAGGGGAGAGAAGGGGCCCAGATATGTAGGGGCAGGACGTGGACACAGACAGGAGTAGAAGGGTGACATGCAGTGGGGTGGGGTCTAACTCAGAGGGAGGAAAGACAGATAATGCATCAGACATGCAGGTGGGTGTGCAGAACAAAGATCTCCTCTCTCAGGTCAAAGGGCTCAAGCCGAGTCTACCATTGGTGATGATCTCTCTGCAGGTGTATTCTACTTTCACTTGCAGGGTATTTTTTTAGGGCTTTGGGGCTTTGTTTTGGTTGGGTTTTTTTTGGCGGGGGTGGGGGGGGGGGGGGTTGGGGGGCGGGGTTTGGTGATCGAGAGGTAGGGAGTAGAGAGAGAACACAGTACTGCAGGCTAAAACTTAGATGGTTTTTTTTTTGGGGGGGGGGAATTGGGGTGGGTTTTTTTGCTTTTTGGAGGGGGGAAGGCAGGGCAATTGGGGTTAAGTGACTTGCCCAAAGTCACAGGGCTAGTAAGTGTTAAGTGTCTGAGGTGAGATTTGAACTCAGGTCCTCCTGACTCCAGGGCTGATGCTCTATTCACTGCGCCATCTAGCCGCCCCAGATGTTTTTCAGGAATAAAGATTTCTTTCAGAATTTTTTCAATAAAATCAAATTTGCATAATGCTAATTTATATAAAGCCCAAAATGTCTGTATATGGATATGTGGTAGTTCAATCTTTTTTTCAGTCGTGTCTAACTCTTCATGACTCCACTTAGGGTTTTCTTGGCAAAGATACTGGAGTGGTTTGCCATTTTCTGCTCCAGCTCATTTTACAGACGAGGAAACTGAGGCAAAGAAGGTTAAGTGACTTGTCCAGGGTCACACAGCTGGGATATAAAGGAATACTATTGCACCATAAGAAGGAAATCAATTAATTAAAAGAAACATGGAAAGAGATTTGTTAATTGATGCATAATAAAGTCAGGCAGAACCAGGAAAAAATGGCACACACAATTCTTATGATAATGTAAATGAAAACAGTAAAAAGCAACCAATTCGGATTAACTGAGATGACAAAATACATTTTCCTATTCTTGGAAATGAGGTGGAGGACTACAGCAGCGGAATGTTGCATATACTATAAGCCAGGCCCATTTGAACAGTTTTGATTACCTGTTTTTCCTTATTACAAAGGAAGGTTCAATGACAGGAGCTACATCGGGAAGTTATTATTGAGAGAAATTATTATTAATAACCAATAATTTGGGGTGGCTAGGTGGCACAGTAAATAGAGCATTGGCCCTGGAGTCAGAAGGACCTGAGTTCAAATCCGGCCTCAGACACTTCACACTTACTAGCCACGTGACCTTGGGCAAGTCACTTAACCCCAAATGCCTGCCTTCCCCCCTCCAAAAAGCAAAAAATAAAATAAAATAATTTTTTTTAATTAGAAAAAAAATTACCCCTCTTTTTCTAAAGTCTTGATTTCAAAAAATTCAGTCTCTTGAAGGGCATTATGGATAATGAGATTGTACTAACTTTCTTGTTCAGACTCCACTCAGGTGGAGTAGCCATTGTGTTCTGCTCAGGCTTGGGTGGGGCATAGATTCTTTCAATAGGTTGCCTAAGGCTGGGGGTGTCTGGGGATAAAGATAGTCTCTCTGTTCATGGGTGACATGACTTCATTCTCAGCCCCTCATTGTAATATTCAGTCACCTCACCCGACTGTTAACCAGTCAGGGTTGTTTCCCACCTTGGGAAATACCCATTCTTCAAAGGGTATATATAAACTTAGTGCTCACTGCCATAATTATCTTTGGTCTAAGAGAGATGGCTAAATGGCCATCCTTTTATTAATAAACTAGCCTTATTGATAAAATTATTACATTACCCAGAAACTGTCTCTCAAACCTTTTTATTCACTACATTATGTTGTGAAAAGCAAAAAGCATCAGAGGCAGGTGCAGTGGATAGAGCTGGAGTTAAAGACAAACCTGGGTTCAAATCTAGCCTCAGATGCTTATTAATTGTGAGTCTGAACAAGTCACTTAACCTCTGACCTTCTCAGTTTCCTCAACTGTAAAACAGGGCTCATTGGAGCACCTCCATCCGAGATTTATAAAGAACAAATGAGAGAATATCTGTAAAGTGCTTAGCATAGTGCCTCTTTTTCGAGGCCTCCTGCCTCAAATAAAACAAGATCCAGGAATATGTCTTCTCATTTCATTTACAAAAATCCCAAATGCCAACCGTGACCAGCAAACAGATCAGAATAGCTGAATTGTATCAAAATTTCAGCATCGTTTGGCAAAGCATCTTGATAGTAATTTGCCCAAACCATAATCAAACTACTCATCTGGTGGCTTGAATGATTCCTTTTGAAATCTGTGAAACCCAGGGGATTACTCCCTGAGATCTTCCCACCGTTCCATTTCTTTCCCTTGTTAAGCTTTGTATCTCCTTCCAGAATAAATGTCGGTTACATTGAACTGAATTTCACAATTTGTTTTTCTGTCCTTTTGTAGAAATATTGGTTTCTTGCCGCATATATAATATAGAATGGCGGCCCTATTTAGACCTGATATACAGCATTAAAGTCCAGCTCTGACAGGGAAGAGTTAGGGCCAACCCCAGGCAAGTTACCCTCCTGACTCAAACTTGCCTGCTCTGTTGCTAAGTTCCAGGTTTTGCAGAAGCCGAAGGAAAGACATTGAGCAGGCCTCCTGTGTTTCTGAAGCAAAAGTTTCTTACTAAACCAGTAACTTAGAATGGAAGCACAGTGATGTTTACTTAACCAGGAGGAGAACAACACAGTTAGCCACTCTACTGTCTCTCTCCTGTCTATGGGCTGTGAAAAATACTGCGTCTCCCCAGTCGGCTTCCACAGGTGGAGATAATATTCTGTGGCCTCAGCTGCAGTGCCTTCACCCTGCCTCAAACCCTGCTTGAGGCCCAAGCCTCCTTCCTCCCTCTCTAATCACCATATAAAAACTGCTGGTTCCTGTATGAATTATTCCCAGCTTTTAGCAAGCTCCAAGAACTATATGTGGAAGCCAGCTCAGCATTTCCTTCCCTTCCTAAGTCTGTGACCCTTTCAAGACAGCACTGAGAAGAAAAGGGTGTTGTAGTTAATAAGCAGAAAAAAAGTTAGAGATTAATTGCAGTCAAACAGCTCGGGAAATTTGAAATGTAATTCAGAAGACTTCACTTTCCATTTCAAAGCACCCAATTATACAAAGAGCCCCGCTTTTCTGCTAATGCTAGGGCAATGATGTCAGGAATACTTCTATAGCCCCAGCTGAATGTGGAGAGGTAGATTTCTTTATCTCCTAAATGCCAAGAGACCTTCTAGGATCCAGAAAATCCAAAGGGAGATTCAGAGCAAGCCAGAATTGTGCTATAATAGCCTTCTCAATTACTCTCAGAGGCCAGCATGGAAACGTGTAGGAGGGAGCAGCTTGCCACTTGTGTGGTTGTAGTAATTTTGTAAAGGGTTCATCCTGCATCCTTTAATTCCTCCTAAACTCATCATTGGCTATGTTTCCTGGTGCTGACATCCATGACCAGCAAGCCTACCTCTGGATGCAAATTTCCAGGAGTTCATGCATAACTTCTCTTGGCATCCCAAAAGAAAACCAACCTAGGATGTGAGAACTCTGCTTAGAGAGCAGTTTTTATCTAGTCTACCACCACACACCCATTTTACAGAAGAGAAAACTGAGGCCCAAAGAAGTGACATGATCTGCTGAAGATCACATAGCAAGTCAGAGGTGAAGCCAAAGCTAAATCCCATGTCTTCTGACTCTGTCTAGCCCAGGGTCTGCTTGTCTGTGCTGCTTCTCTAAGATCCAATAGGAGAGGTAGAGATGTAGATCTGGTCAGAATTTTTCTTTGCTATTAGTAAACCCACAATTATGGATTAAACACAGGCTATGGGTCAAGCACTGTGCCAGCTTCTAGGTATACAACGAAAAACAGTGAAACAGCACTTGTCCCCAAGGAATTTCCTTCATGCCAGAATGCCATCGCTATCACCTACAAAATTTATTGAGCACCTAGAACCAGGACACATGACACTGTTTCAGTCACTATAAAGTTAAGAATTTTGGAAAGGTGAAGTTTCTGCTATAATGAGATTCTCCCTTTTAAATGCTCTACCCTCCAGTAAACTGGTTTAATCACTATGCCTGGACAATATCCCATGCTTTCCTGCCTCAGTCTCTCTGTTCACAGCATTCCATGTGATTGTGATGCTTCCCCTTCTCCCCAAGTCCTCTTATTGAAATCCTTCATCTCTGTCCAGGAACAATTCAGGCTCCACTACTCTCTCCTTCCCCTCCAAGAAGCTTTCCTGGGCATCAGGCAATGGAAAGGGGTGCTAGATTTGGAGTCAGAACACCTGGGTTTGAACTCTGTCCGTGTGTTACTTATTACCTGTATTAACTTGGGAAAGTCAATTAAATTTTATGGGCCTTAAGATTCCTCACTGTGACATTTAAAAAGTTCAAGAAACATAATTTCTGCATAAATTAAATCATTTTACTAATAAAAGAGGTCAGTGGCACTCTCGAATGTCAAAGATCCTCATGGTGGTAAGCTCACAACTTATATACCCTTGGAAAAGTGGGTGTTCCTGAGAGTGCAATCAACTGTGATTGGTTAACAATTAATGAGAGAATGAATATTATAATGACATGTGGGCTCATTGTAATGAGGATATTAGGGGTATATGACTTAGATCACCCAAGTTTTGGTCAAAGGGATTTATAAAGTTCCATATCACCTGTCTGACGCAAGGGAGACTCCACATTTTCCCGGACCTGTCTGAATAAGTACAATAAGCAGGAATCCATAGTCTTTCTCCAAAATTTCCCATACTGGTTGATTTCTAGATGAGGAAGTAGAAAAGGGGAAAAACCTTGGTCCTAATACAATAATTGGTTATTAAATACAAGAGAGAAATAATCATTGCTGTTATCGCCTATAAAATGAGAGACTTGAACTTTTTGGGTAACAAAAAGAAAGGAAATGGGTGGCTGTCAACTGGGAGATGGCGGAACAGTTGGATGCAGTGGGATTTTATCATACTGTAAGAAATGACAAATATGAGGGATTCAGAGAAATGTGAAGATCCATGCAAAGTGATGCAGATGAAAAACAATATCCACAATGAGAACAATATTAATAAAAAGTCAAAACACTAGATAGCTGGAAAAATCATTAATGATCCTGGAGAACAAATAATTAAACTCAACTGAGAGGTGGGGACTGTGGGATCAGAGGATTGCAGACACTGTAAGATGGAGTCCTATGTATTGTTTTTGCTTAACTATTTTCCTAAGATACAAGGGAGGATTCAAAACTAGGGTGACAGCTATATTTAAGGATGACTGTGATATTTTTAAAAGGCAATGATAAAACCTATTTTTAAATAATATAGTTAATAAAAATTCCTAAAAACATTCTCTACCTCCTGAGAACTCTCACCTTGTTTATATTCCCATAAGATTATCACCACAGAGTTGGGAGGGACCTTCAACCTTGTCATTTTATAGATGAAATTGAGGCACAAAGTGACTTGACCAGGATCACACAGATAGTAAAGTGGCACACGCAGAATTCAAACCCAGGCTGTCTGACTCCAAACCTAGCATCCTTTCCACTACACCGTATTAGTTTATTTGCATGTATGTCTTATCAAGGTTCATGCCAAGTCCTGAGTCTTTATCATATTCCCTCACTCTTGACTCTCTGCTTTGATCCCAAGTCCATCATTCCAGTTCAAATGGATCCTGCCTTATTTTCCAATCCTCTGTGGGATTGGAGATTGGCACAGGAACCCCAGTCCCCATGAATACATCTGTCTTGTCTGTTGCCAGAACTCACTAATCCTGCCTGCCTGCATTTCTGTCTATTTCCCACAGCCTTATTCCCCAATAGTGAATGTGCTCCAGACACATTCCAAAATACCTGCCGGAACCCCTGATGTTGAATGCCTGACTGTCTGAACTTCCTCAGGTTATCTGTTCCTGGAACCTTCCCCAATTACCCAGGCTGGGCTAATGAGTCCATCTAGTCTCTAGGTCAAAACCACCATGGTCTGGCCAGTCCTGATACCCACTGAGTCCTGATTTCTGACAAGCTAAAATATGTACACACTTAAGTTCTCCCCATTTCTCCCTCCCTGATCTAAAACTTCTCCTAAAAAAACGGGAAAGAGATATAAACAAATACCACTTCTTTGATCTCACCCTCTCCTACCTCCACTCATCTCAGTTAAATAAATTCTGCTTCACAGGATCCTACATAGATTATGTCCAACAAAAGCAAAGTGATTCTCAGCCTTTTGAAAGTGGTGAAAACTTACTGATGACTGGATTTTTTCCCCAGTACCACCATTTTCATCACTATCCACTCCTCCCTAAAAGTACTGGGAAGCATTTATTAAGGGGAGTTCTCTGATCAACTTGATGAGTTAGATGGTAGTGAGCCTTACAGGGGTGGGGAAACCTGAGGCCTCAAGGCCCTTTGGGCTGTACTTGAGGACCTAGAGAGCCACGTGTGGCCTCAAGGTGGCAGGTTCCCCACCCCTGGTTTAGAACCTTCACCTATCTCTGTCTCTCTGTCTTTGTCTCTCTGTCTCTCTCTCTGTCTCTCTGTGTGTATATAAGTATATATACACATTTTTCCTGAGATTCTTTAGAGGGAACTCTGAGCAGAGGGAAAATGAGCCCAAAAAGTTATATTTGGAGAAGTTCCCAACAGTGAACCTAGTCCATATAAGCCACACAATCCTGGGTCCTGGGCCATACAGGCTACAGTAGGATTTCGAGCTGGAAGGAGGCTCCCTTGGCTTTTAGTGCTCTCTCCCTCTGGAAATTATTTTGTATTACTTTGTCCTAATTTGTGATTACTTACCTAATACCCAAGCTATATGCCCTTTCCCCATCCCCCCAGTAAAATGTAAACTTCTAGAGAACAGAGCCTATTTCAGTCTTTAGATTCCAGACTTAGTATCTTACAAACAGTATTGCAACTTAACAAGCATTTGTTCATTAGTTTGTTTTTAAATTAATCCAGGCCAACTCGTTATATTACAGGTAAGGAAACTATGACACAGAACAGTTAAAGGACTTTTCCAAGGTCATACAGGTAGTTCATACTAGAACCAGGATTTTAACCCAGGTTCTATATCTCTAACTCATGTTCTTTCCACTATGCCAGCTTGAACTGGTTTTGTTGAGAATTTCATGATACCCTCAGATTTTCACCAAAACTGGCTTTATGCTTTAGGGGCTCAAACAAAAATCTTTGCCCTATGCCTGGCATAGACAGATATTCTACTGAACTGAGGAGTGGAGTTTCTATAATACATTAAGTGAAAATAACTCTTACAGAAGTGCTGAGTAATGACTAATAAGTATTAATTATCACCTATAAACCAGTAGCTTTTCCCCAAGCTTTGATTTAATAAAAACTGCAAACAACTCATTTCATTAAAAAAAGATAAGGTGGGTGAAGAAGAAAGCACTTCAAAACCTATTTGACAAGTTTGAGTATCTAAATTAAGTCCTTCACAGACAAGGCAAATACCATTTTTTATGTTAAAAGTGAAAAAATCTACACTGAGGCCATCAATCCCCGCCATCCCACTCCCAGGTTCAATGTCTACAGAGAAAGAATATGACTCCATTTCACCAGCATGGGCAGTGTACAAATAATAAAAGTCCATGCAATCAGTCTTCCAAAAGGAAATCATTTCTATTTCCACTACATTGTATGATAGGGGAAACTGAGGCAGATATGTTGAATCAAGCAGCCTGTTCAGGAAAATGCATCATGGAACCCTAGAAAGAGCATTAGACTGGAAGTTGAAAGATCCCAATTTCAGTCCTAGCTCTGTCACATAATACCATGACAAGCAACCTTGGGCAAGTCACTGTCTATCTGACTCTAATGTCTCCTGTGTAAAATGAGGAGAGTAGCACTATCCTTGCCAATGCTGTCATAAGCATAGAATAAGGAAAGCCTTTGTGAATTGTACAGAACTCTACAAATGTGAGAGATTATTATTGTTGAAATTCTAAAGTCTAATGTTTCATATTTGCATCAGGCCATTCCTTCTTCAAAAATTTTTTTTCATGCAATACCAACCTGAGAGAAACTCTGCACCAGTTTCTTAAAGACAATGAAAATTAAATATAGACCCAACAGTCTCTTCCCATAAAATGCTGTACATAAAAACCACCATGTGAAGCTAAATCCTCTGTGGCTGACTAAAATATATAGAAAATCAATTATAAAGAGAGCAAACAAAAGTCTGATTTATTATACTGTGCTGCCAGTAGCAAAATATATTACTGCATCCTAGACCTGATTTTTGACTTTAATGACTTTTTCTGTATTTTACTCTGAAATGCATTTTTACTTCTTTCTCCTAAGACATCTAATGCATGTAGATAAACATAAAGATCTAAAATTGCATTCTTTCTGTGCTCTTCTAAAGACAAATATTCAAAGGATTCAATCTGGGAAAAGAATGAAAAGGCTAAGTCCAACTTATTATTATTTCTAAATTGTATATAAGCCGTAGCCTATAAACACTCTAATAATAATATCTATCTCACTGTCATTGGAATATATCAGTTTCACCTAACTTGTTTTTTCCCACTTCTTGGATCCTAGGAAAATTACTTTCCATTATCTTCCCAACTCACATCATCCTCCAAATAAAAATAGAACTCACACAATTAACAAGTTGGTTTATGTTTTGATAGTAATAGGATTAGCCAACAATTATGGATAATTAAAAACTCAGATTGAAATGGTAGAGAATCAACCTCAGCCTTTCAGGTATCATGAAGCTGTCTCCAATGAGAATAATAATTTCCCTTTGAAATTTCAACACAGCATAATCTCATCCTTTGAATCTTGTGGTTTTTTGAATCTTGTTTTGTTCACTTCAGTGTTTAACTATGGGCTTAATTTCCCTTTACTCCCCTTGGTCACAGAAAGAATGTGACCATGTGCTATCCTATGCAGGAAGGCCAGTTGTTAAGGAGCACAGGACAAGGAATTGGGAGCCCTGGGTTCTAGTACTTACTAACTCTATGAGCTTAAACAAACCTTTCTGAGCCTCCATTCCCTTTTTCATAAAATGACAACGCCTGTCCTGCCTACTTCATAGAGCTGTTGGCATGATCAAATGAGATAATCCATGCTGTCATTTAAGATATCCTCTTCTAATAACTAAACTAGCCTTTCCTTTTCAGTAAGTGTAAGGGCACTATCTAAATGTCATTTGGAAGTTAGGTGGTAAAATGGATAAAGCCCTAGACTGGAAGTCAGGAAGATGTGAGTTCAAATCCTCCCTCAGACATTTGTTGATCTTGTAGCCTGAACAGGTCACTCAGTCTCATCTGTAAAATGGGTGTAATAATAGCACCTACCTTACAGGCCAGTTTGGTTAGAGGCTCAAACGAAAGTCATATGTAAAGCACTTTGCAAACCTTGAAATGCTAGATAAATGCTAGGCTATGAAGAATTTGCTGCTCAAACATTTCAGTCATATCCAACTCTCTGTGACCCTATTTAGGGTTTTCTTGCATAGATACTGAAGGGGTTTGCCATTTCCTTCTCCAGATCATTTTACAGATGAGAAAACTGAGACAAACAGGGTTTAATGACTTGTCCAGGTTCACATAGTTAGTAAGAGTCTAAAGGGTAGGAGTTAAGATAGCAGAGTAGAAGCAGGACCTCCACGTGGCTCTGGCTTCCACCTTCCCCAATTCATGCAAAAGGGGACTCTGAACAAACTTTGGAGCTGCAGAACCCACGAAATGACACAGAGAAGCTAACCTCCCACTGAGGACAGCCTGGAAGGCCAGCAGGAATAGGCCAGCGCAACACTCTGGGAGCCAAGCCCAGCCCCACACCGAGGTTTTAGCCCCAGGGCGTGCCTGACCAGCCACCAGCTGGAGGGACCCCATATTACCAGCAGCTGTGTCCACAGACATTATGTGTCTCCAGAATTATCGACACATAGATGCGAAGGACAAAGTGTGAGGTCAGTGCAGTGCGGACTTTGGGACCCAGTAGTTGGGAGTGTGTCGGCTTTTGTCCCCGGGGAGAGAAGCTGCTGCCGCCCCGCAGCCATGTGACAGCTTCAGCCCCTGGCCTGCAGAGTGTAGGGGTACCAAGAAACCAGTATGAGGGGTAATCACTCTTGCTTTAACCTGCTTGGATCTGGATTGTGGTCTAGGGTGGAGGTCCTGGTGTGTGTGTCCAGCTTGCCAGAGGGCACCCAACTAACACCTCCAGCAGCTGATAAAACCCCAGCGTTTGGTACAAAGCTCCCCTGTCTTGTAGCAGAGTCCTACTGTGGCAAAAAGCACAAAAGTCAAGTAATTGAATGGCAACATGCCCAGGCAAAGGAAACAAAGCAAACAGAAGATTCCAACATTAGACTCCTATATCGAGGACAAAAAGGATCAAAGCATGGAACAGGAGGAAGAAAGTGAAGTTAGAACTCCTGCACCAAAAGCTTCAAAGAAAAATACAAGCTGGTTACAGGCCATAGAGGACCTTAAGAAGCAGATAAGAGAAGTGGAGGAAAAATTGGGAAGAGAAATGAGAAAGATGCAAGAAAATTACAAAATGAGAGTCAACAGCCTGACTGAGGAAAATAACACCTTAAAAAATAGACTAACTCAAATGGCAAAAGGTGTTAAAAGGCAATGAGGAGAAGAATGCCTTAAAAAGTCAAATTTGCCAGATGGAAAAAAAAAATCTCAAAAGCTAACTGAGGAGAATCATTCCTTCAGAATTAGATTGGAGCAAATGGAAGCTAATGACTTTATGAGAAATCAAGATGCGGTTAAACAGATCCAAACAAATAAAAGAATAGAAGGTAATGTGAAATATCTCATTGGAAACACCATTGACCTGGAAAATAGATCCAGGATAGATAATTTAAAAATTATTGGACTGCCTGAAAGCCATGATCAGAGAAAGAACCTAGAAATCATCCTCCAAGAAGTTCTCAAGGAAAACTGCCCTGATGTTTTAGAACCAGACGGCAAAATAGAGGTTGAAAGAATCCACCGATCACCTCCTGAAAAAGACCCCAAAGAGAAAACTCCTAGGAATATTATAGCCAGGTTCCAAAATTCCCAGATCAAGGAAAGAATATTACAAGCAGTCAGGAAGAAACAATTTGAATATTGTGGAAACACAATCAGGATAACCCAGGATCTGGCAGCTTCTACACTGAGGGATTGAAGGGCTTGGAATATAATATTCTGGAGGTCAAAGGAGCTGGGATTAAAACCAAGAATCACCTACCCAGAAAAACTGAGTATCATGTTTCAGGGGAAAATATGGTCATTCAGTGGAATAGAGGACTTTCAAGCATTCTTGATGAAAAACCCAGAGTTGAATAGAAAATTTGACATTCAGATACAAGAAGCAAGAGAAGCATGAGAAGGTAAACAGGGAAAAGAAATCATAAGAAACCTATCAAAATTAAACTATCAATATTCCTACATGGGAAAACAATAATTGTAACTGATGAAATTTTTCTCAGTATGAAAATAGTTGAAGGGAATAGAAATATATATATGTCTATATAGGAGGGTATATGGGCATATGAATACATATGTGAATGTGTGTATATATGTTTACAGGTATACATACATAGAGGGCACAGGACCAATTTAATAGGAAGGGATGATACTTAAAAGGTGAAATTAAGAGGTGAGAGAAGAATATAATGAGAGGAGATGGGGAGAGACAGAATGGGGTAAACTATCTCATATAGAAGAGGCAAGGGAAAATGGTTACAATGGAGGGGAAGAATAGGAAGGCAAAAGGGAATGGGTCAACCTTATTCTCATTGAATTTGGCTTGGGGAGGGAATGACATACACACTAAATAGGGTATCTCACCCTACAGGAGAATAGGGGGGAAGGGGATGAGAGGGGGGATGATGGAAGGGAGGGCAGGCTGGGGGGGAGGGAAGTTGGAAGCACCCAATTTTGAAAAGGTATGGGATCAAAGTAGAGAATAGAACAAGTGGGAGGTGGGATAGGAGGGAGGGAAATATAGTCAGTCTTTTACAATATATCTACTATGTTAATGTTTTGCATTAGCTACACATGTATAACCTATACTGAACTCCTTATCTTCCCAGTAAGGGTGGGTGACAAGGGAGGAAGGGAATGAATCTGGAATTCAAAGTTTTAAAATCAAATGTTTAAATAAATAAATATATATATATATACTATTATTAATACTGTTTTACATGTAATTGGGAAATAAGATATACAGGCACTGGGCCATAGAGATCCACCATGCCCTACTGGAAAAGTCCAAAGGGGTATGGGAGAAAATATGGGAGAGAGTAGATTGGAGGAGGGGATATCCTGTGGGACTGCTATTTTGGGGTGGTGGGTAGGGGACAAATAGAGAGAAAATTTGCAACTCAAAATCTGGTGGAAATGAATGATGTAAATCAGAAGTTAATAAAGCATTTGAAAAATGGGGGAAAAAAAAGTCTAAGGCTGGATTTGAATTCAGCAAGATGAGTCTTCCTGACTCCAGACCATTGTGCCACCTTGAATACCTGGTATTATATGGAATCTTTATGTCATTGACCTCTTTGAGATATATGTTTAGTATGTGTCTACCAACATTCCTGGGTCAAAGGATATGAATAGTTTAATCACTTTTCTAAAATGATTACAATTTTTTCCTCTACAACATTAGACCAACTCATCACTCTACCAACAATCTACTAGCTTTCCTCTCTTCACACAACACCTGCAAGATTATTTCCATACTGTTGCATCTTTCTCAATTTTATAGGTGTGAGATGAAATCTCAAGAGTTGTTTTAATTTGCATGTCTTGGATTGTTAATGACCTGGAGGATGTTTTTTAATGGCTGATGGTCATTTTCATTTGCTATGCCCCTATCTTCAACCAGGTGAATTCTATGTTGAGAGTATCAGTCCATAGTAGCTATCCACAATGTCCAACAAGATCATTTTGATTACCTATAGGGCACCAATTTACAAGAAACAAAACAAGCAGCTAGGAAGACAGAGTTCAAATCCTAAGGAATATCCTAAATATCAGGAAATCATAACGTAGGAAATAAAAGAAGTGAACGCTTTGAATTAAATCTGCTTTCCTGGACACAAATTTTTCAGAAGTCATGTATGTCCTGCCCTAATATAGATGCCCCTGTCTGCTAGACAATCTCCAGCTGACTCAGTCACTCCAACGAATCACAGACTCGTACAGTTACTCCCTTCTCAAACTATGCGTTTCAGCCAACCTGGATGACTAGCTCATCATCTCTCACCTGAAAACATTTGTAAAGCTTTTCCCCCTTTCCCAACTGTCCCCATCTCCGACTGTTGAAATGCTTCACTTCCTTCAAGGATCCTTTAAGGGCTGTCTCTTCATGAAGCCTGCCCTGATCCTCTCTGTTGAAAGTGTTCTCTCCCTCCTTAAATTTTTGCCAGACAGGCCACTGGGTCTGGATTTCAGCTTTCCTCTGCCCCCATAATAGCCTAAGATTGCACTTCTTTATGAACATTTTATATCCTCCCTAGTAGCTTGTAAGCTCCTTAAGAGCAGAGGACCATGCCAATACTCATCCTTGCATCCCTTGAATCAAGCACCATGCTTTCATGTCAACTCAACAAAAATTTATCAAATGCCAACTCTGAGTAAGATGTTGTACCAGTCACTTAATAAATGGTTGTTGAGCTAAATGGAACATTTTATGTAGCTAGTACCCTTCATAAGTCCATGTCATTCATTAGAGATGACAACAATTCAAATAGACATTTATTGGTGCTGGAAGGGAACCCCCAACCATAAAATCCTTTAAATGGGCTTTTCATAAAGGTACTGTAAGTCATAATAAGATGAGATGAACCTATAATTCGTTTAAGATGCCCTCTTCTACCCCCTCCCCCAGCCCTTTTCCAAGATGGCGGTGGCTGCTCTTTCCTGGCTCGTAGGGCGGTAGTGAAAGGGGATATGAAAGAAGGCCAGATGGAAAGAACTTCCCTTTCTCCTGTTTCCAACATTCCCAACTTTAGATGATGCCTCACAGACCTACCCCTCCAGAGCGCCCTGGACCCCCTACTTCCCTTCAAGCCACGGCCTGAGTTCAGTGGTTCCGGTGTCGGTGTCCTTTAGCCCTGTGCCATCATTGGCACAGATTTTGGAGAGGAATCCTCTAGTGGAGCTGGGGGGCTGCTACCATCCAGGGGACTGTGAGCCTCGCTCTCGAACCGCCATCATTGTGCCACATTGGGCTCAGGAGCCCCATCTTCGTCTGCTGCACTACCACCTGCATCCTTTTCTGCAATGTCAGCAGCTCGCCTACAGCATCTATGTCATCCACCAGGCTGGAAACGGAACGTTTAACAGGGCAGAGCTACTGAATGTGGGGGTTTAGGAGGCCCTTTGTGATGAAGAGTGGGACTGCCTGTTTCTCCATGATGTGGACTTGCTGCCTGAAAACGATCACAATCTTTATGTCTGTGACACTGGGTGTCCCAGGCATGTCGCTGTTGCCATGAACAAGTTTGGATATAGCCTTCCATACCCCAGTACTTTGGGGGGGGGGGTCTCAGCTCTTACTCCAGATCAGTACCTGAAGATGAATGGCTTCCCCAATGAGTATTGGGGTTGGGGCAGAGAAGATGATGATATTGCCACCAGGGTTCGTCTAGCCAGGATGAAGATCTCTCGACTGCCCATTTCTGTGGGACACTACAAGATGGTGAAACACCGAGGAGACAAGGGAAATGAAGAAAACCCCCACAGGTTTGACCTTCTGATCCGGACACAATGTTCATGGACACAGGATAGAATGAACTCACTGACATACCGACTGCCGGCTCGAGAATTGGGCCCACTTTATACCAATATTACAGCAGACATTGGGGTTAATCCCCATGGCCCCCAGCCTCCCTCAGGTCCCAAATTCCCACCTGGTTCCGCTCAGGCCTTTCGTCATGAAATGCTACAGCGCTGGCTCCCAGCACAGCCTGGTCCTCTGCCTCCTGCCAACCACACTGGTTCCCACTGACAGCCCCTCTTTTCATTTGAGATTAGAGGGAATGTGTCCTCTCCTGGTCCCCTTTCACTGCTGCCTAAGAGGGTTACCTCTGCTGTGCTGTGCTGGAGCTAGGCTCCTGCAGCCCTGGAGAGCCCTACTTCTGAGTACCCCAAGATAGGGCACATGACTGTGATTCACGGACGTGTTATACATAATGCTTACTCTCCACCTCTGTGGAGTACCCTGCCACTAGGGTAGGAGTAGGTTTGGGCCCTAGGGCTCTCCTACTCCCTCCTCACTCCCCACCTCCAAAAGAGGGCTCAGGTATGACCCTCCTCCCTGGGCCCCTGTGAATATTTATTTTATTTATGGCCCCTGGGGAGGGCATATGTCAGTTGGGGGGGGGCATGATCCCTCCCCTTTGGGATTCTCTTCTGGGGTGTCTGTCTCCCCACCAGGTCTGTCTGGGAACCCTGGGATTTTTATATATTTTCTAATAAAGGACTCTGTCGTGTCTCTCCAAAAAAAAAAAAAAAAGGTGTCCTCTTCTAATAACCAAGCTGATTAAAAAGGCTAGTTCCCTTCTAGTAAGGGCCAGTGCCTGGCAAATGCTCAGTCATATATTATATATAGGTATTAAAACCTCAGACAAGTCACTTAACCTTTTGGGGCCTCAGTTTCCTCACCTGTAAAATGAAGGGGTTGGACCAAATAGCCTTTAAGGTCCCTTCCATCTCTGCATGTGTGATCCTGCTATCCTAGGTAACGTGTTGTGCTCTCGAGGAACAGGTCAGGAGTTGATTCCCCAAGTGAGCCAGTTCACTTGACTGGGTTCCATTGTTACGGACTGGGCTGCTAGCTGTGATAGTAATGGCAATTAAAGATTCCCCTGTATTGGCTTGGTTTTCAAAGTGATTGTGTTAAAACCCAGAGTTTGTTAATCCCACCTGTGGGATGGGCTTGTTGATGTGAAAAGAAAGTCCTGAATTGGGAGGAGCTGGTGATGTAGATTTGGAGAGACACTAGAGAGAGGCGGAAGATTTTTTTTGGAAGCAGCACCTCGTGGAGAGAGAGAGGCTAAGAGAATTGCTGGTGGCCGCTTTGAATTGCCCTGGACTTTTGAGACCTGCCCCCCTGAGCTGCCAAGGACTGAGGAGACATGGCTGTTTTGCTGGTACTTTGTCTGTCTGTTTTGATGTTGTTTTGCCAGATTTGTCCACTGGTGAAAGACAGTCTTTTTGTTGAAGAAGTCCTGGAACCTGGCTGTTCACTAAGAAGCCCTGAGACTGTCCTGCAGACAGAGAGTGAATACTGTCCACTGGTGAGGGACAGTACTGTTGTTGCAGGGGTCTGGAGACTGTCCTGCAGACAGAGTGAATACTGTCCACTGGTGAGGGACAGTGCTGTTGTTGCAGGGGTCTGGGAGCCTTTCTGTTGGTTCAGAAGCCCTGAAGAAGGATTTTCTTGTTGTATGTTTACAGAAATCCTGGGAGAGGGCTTTGCTAATGTGTTCAGGGGTTCTAGGACTGTTCTACAGACAGAGGACAAATTCATGAAGGGACTGGCAATGTATCTTATGGCCTTGCTAAGCCTTGTCTCCCCAGGAACTAAGATTGCTGAGAACTTGCCTCGTGTCAAGATGAAGAAAAGACCTCCATTTGGGTATTAAGTGCTGTGTTTAAACTTGATGTAACTCTGGGGTAGATTCAATTGTGATCCAGGGGTGGGGAACTTTTGACCTTATTGTGCTCTGTGATTGACAAATGAAGGTACTTTACCTATGTTTGGAAACTAATCTCCATTTGAGAAGAGGGGCTTTGTGGTGGACTTAATTAAGGTATAGCCTAGGGGTGGAGAAGTATTTAGAAAAGGGACTTTGTAATTGATTGAATGATTGGAAGGTCCTGGGGTGGGGTAGTCCTTGGAGATTATTTAATCACACTTAGTAAATGCTGTATTTGGAATGATGTCATGTTTTAATCTTCTCTGTTCTTGGTTGGTCACTGAATAAAATAGAGAGCACCTATGCTGGTATTTTGAACCTGGGAAGTTGCCTTTGCTTGGTATTACATTACACTAGCCACCAAGGCCATCCTGGAAATATATAAGGTGTGCCCATCCAAGTGTGGTTTCAGTTCAAAAGGATAGCTTTTAAATACCTACTAGGTACAGACATGAGAGACAATATGGCACAGTGGATAGAGGCCATCCTTGGAATTACAAAGACCTGCCTCTAACACATACTACCTTTATGACTATCACTGCTCTGGGCGATACTCCAAAAATATTATTAAATAATAATAGCTAGCATTTATACAGTACCTACTATGTGCCAGGCACTTTACATATATTATCATCTTTGATCCTCATAACAACCCTGGTAAAAGAAGGGAATTAGAGGAAGGGAAATAATATTATTAATCCCCTTTTGACAGTTGAGGTGACTGAGGTTAAGTGACTTGGCCAAGGTCACACAGCTAATAAGAGTCTGAGGCCATATCTAAACTCAGGTCTTCCTAACTCCAGGCCTATTGCACTATTTGCTGTACCACCTAGATGTCTCTTGACAGATGAGTTATCAATCAGCTTTAGTGAAGAGTTTGCATATTAGTATTTCTCCAAACTGGAGAAGTCACAGATAAAAAAAAAAAGTACAGAAAGTCACTTTCTAGTCACACTGCCTAGGCTGGTAATCTGAAGGGAGATTTTTGGAAAATAACAGAAAGTATATTTATAACTTTCATAGGATAAAAGAATAGAACCCCAGATTTAAAGATAGAAAAGACCTTAGAAGCTATCGAATCCAAACCCCTCTTTTTACAAATGAGGGAACTGAAATACCGAGAGATTAAATGCCAAGTTTAAGAGATTAAGGTCACATAGCTAATAAGTTATCTAAGGTGGGATTTGAATTCAAGTCTTCCTGACTTCAGGTCTGGTGCTGTATTCACTAGGCACTCCTACTCTCTGTACTGTCTTTGTAGACAATGACACCAACTTCTCTACACAATTCTTTTTATAATATTTTTTCATGATTCAGGCAATATGATATGGGAAGAGTCTCAAACTTGAAGTCAAAAGGCCTTATTTTAAGAACTTAATTTGGAGACAGGGAAAGGACAAAGAGGTCTTCAATATAAGTTTTTATTGCTTTAAAAATTACTTTGTTATAACCCCCACATCTAAAACACAAGTAAAGGACCTCATAAGGATCAAAAGGCTAATGAGAATTCAGAAGGAATACTATAGAGAATCATGGGAAGACTTATAAGTAAAGTAAGTAGAAGCAAGAAACAATGCACACAACTGACAACAATGTAAATGGAAAGATAACAGAAAAATAGAACCTGAATGCTATGAAATCATAATGATAAAGTTTGACTCCAAAGAAGAGATATGAGAAGGAACCTGTACATCTTCTTTTCAGATGAAGGAGAGTAGCAGTGTGGAACACTATATATAATGTCAAACTTGTTTAAATGTGTTGGTTAATTTTGCTGGACTTTTTCTTTCATTTTAATTATAGAAGATGGCCCTGGAGGAAGGGGTATAAGGAAAGGAATACATTGGAAAATATAAGCAATATAAAATATATAAATATAAAATACAAATATATGTTATTTACATGTAATACATAAAATACATATTTAAAATATCAGTTAGAACTTTTTTAAATAAAAGAATTTTAAAATGATGAAAACACCAATTATCTCATTACAGTTCCCAGGTCATATTAATTCTCATTAAGCCTCAGTTTCCTCATCTGTAAAATGGGAATAATATCTGCCCATCCTAACTCACAGTCATTGCAAAGATTAAGTGCAATTCAATTTGACATCTGTTAAGTGATTATTATATCCCAGGCAATTATATGTGAAAGAATCTTATAAACTATAAAAAAGACATGCAAGCACAAAACACCATGATTATCACGTTGTTGAGGGTACATTCACGCTCCAGATTCTCTTAGGGTACTGCATATCTCACAGAAATGAGGAGTGCTACTCTGTAGATTTTCAGCTTTTGAAACTGTTGTGTGTTGATCATTAGTACTTTCCTTATTAAAGGCTCAGGAAGTCAGTTATTTCCCAGTGTACTAAGCACTAACTTTAAGCTCTTATCATTAGAAAGTGATAGATCAAATATGTCTTGCCATAAAAAGTCTCTGCCCCAATTCCATTGTTCAGAGACTTACCCTCACCATCCAACCCCACACTCCCACCTCCCAGACAACAAGAATGGGGGATCCTCCTCCCCTGAGCTCCTATGGAAATAACACTGGAATGGGACTCAGGAGCCTTAACTCCAGCTCCAGGTGTATCACTGTGACCTCTGTTTTGTAACTGACCTTTGAGCCATTTCCCTAAGGGCAGAATGTATGGTAAGTATTTAATAAATGTTTATAGTAGAGGGGGTGGGATTAGGTGATATGTAAGGTCCCTTCAAGCTCTAAAGCTCTATGGTATTTTTTTTTTAATGACCATATGTAATGAGAATGGGAATTTGAAGATCTTCCCTGTGCCTTAACAGACCCGGGAGTAGTCTGAAGACCTCCCCTACTCTGAAAGTAAACTCTTCCCCGTGATAGGCTGAATGTAGTCACATGGAGCCTGTGGTGGGAGGAGTTTGCTGAAGGGAAGCAGAGCCCACAGGAAGATGGTGGTCAGAGCTAGCCAGAGGGTGGGGGAGAGAGAAGACATTCATTAAGGAGATAGAGGGGTTTGTGACTAAATACTGATTTTGTATTGGTTTGTGGGAAGCCTAAAGGATGCTGTGGCTCTCAGTGTTATTATGGCTTCTGAATATCTTTGGTACTATGATGGAATCGGCTTACTGGTTTTGGGATTCGGTTTTCTGGTGTCTAAATAAATGCTTTAGTTCTATCCTCTATCTGGAGAATCTGGTATATTTTGTGATTGAACATCATGTGATACTTATAATCACAGTCTTTATTGTGATCGTGGGTGCTGTAAATATTGCATTGGTGCTACACCATACACAAAGAAAAAAAACGGGGGCAGGGGTGCAAGATGTGGTATATAAATGTAAATACTGGGCTACAATATTCAGAGAAAAGGAGATTTGTATGAACTGATGCAGAGTGAAATGAGCAGAACCAGAGAAACAATTTCTATTACAACAACTATACTATGAAAATTAAAAGCTCAGGGTGCCTGGAACATAGTAGGTGCTTAATAAAAATTTATTGACTGATTGAATTGGTTGAAGTAGCTATCTCTAACAGAAAAAAACATTTCAAGGGTGAGAGGGAAGATAATCCCTAAAAATAGAATCCCACATTGTTCTAACTCTCTATCCTTCTCCAAAAGTGATATATTCTTTGTTCAAACATTTTCTCACTTCAAACGAGGTTCTTCATACCAAAAACTGAAACAGAGAATGTTAGGTATAGTACCAAAATGCTTCATATATAAACTATCCCATTTTGCCCTCAAAACAATCCTATAAGGATAGATTGATATCATTATGGGATAGTTAGGTAGCACAGTGAATAGAGTGGTGGGCCTGGAACCAGGAAGGCTCTCATCTTGCTGAGTTCAAATCTGACCTCAGACATTTGCTAGCTATATGACCCTGGGCAAGTTACTTAACCATGTTTGCCTCAGTTTCCTCACCCGTAAAATGAAGTGGAGAAGGAAATGGCAAACCACTCCAGTATCTTTGCCAAGAAAACCCCAAATGTGGTCATGAAGAGTTAGATGTAACTAAAAAATGACTGAACAGAAAAAAGATATCATTATAACTAGATATTCTTGTGCCCATTTTATAGATGACATCTGAGACTCCAGGAAGTACAATAACTTGGCCAAGGTCCTAGAGCTAATAAGTAGAGGAGTCAGAAGCCAAACCCAACTATTCTGGCTCTAAATCCAGAGCCCAATCCATGACACTCCACTGGCTTTAATAACTCAATTCTAAGTAGCTATTTTCCCTTAAGTGCATTAATGAATTAATCTTCAGAGTACCTCAGCATCACAGCCAGGGCCTTTTCTAAGAATCTACTAGACACAGATATTTTAAAATAAATTCTTTATAGGCCATTAGAGAGTTTGAACAAATTAATAGGGGGAGGGAGAGCACAAAATAGCTAGGGCATTTAATTAAGTCACTCTACAAAGATCTTTTTCCCCCTAACTAAAATGTTCCTTTCTACTGCATTTTGATTTTGTTAGAACAGGAATATTAATCACTTTACTGAAGCTAGCTTCATTTCAGGTCATTCCAGCACCCAGAATTACAAGCCAAAATGGGGATGGGGGACTGACCTTTTGTGTAAATTTGGAAAGATATAAAGAAATCATTCCATTCAGTTCCTTCTATAATCCTGGATGTTGGGAGGGAAGATAGATGTTTAATTTTACCATTTTAACACCTAAACTAAATTAGATGATGGGATCAAGTAGCAGTCCCCTACTTTCCATCACAAATAATATTTCACATATCTGATAGCAATCTGAGGCAGCATAGAAAGCCCTGGGATTCATCATACAGCTCTGCCCCATATCTCAATGATTTTATTGAATGTACTCAATTAAGAGATTTTTTTTTCTCAACTCTATAGTCTTTTGAGAATCACAACAGATAAACAGCTTCTTAATGTAAGGCTTCATCTCTTAGTATGTAGCGTCTATGAAATCAACCATTTTCTGTTCTATTTCTTTCACCATCTTAATGATGAGTTTGGTTATATTCAATGAGCTAGTGGTGCAATGAATAAAATTCCATACTACAATGGATTTGTGAACTCAACCTTTGGAAGATGCAACTCATCCCATCCACACCTGCCCACCTTGTGTGACTCCTGTCCATACCCTTCCATAAGTTCTTTACAAGGTATCCATGCAACATGCTCCTCACATTGTAAAGAAACCATTGAATTACTCTCGGTAAGGAACTGTCATTCTCTTGCCCCTGTCACAGGACCAGCCAATCTTCTCTTCCTATCAAACATTTTCCTGATGATATCTCCTATTCCTGTTCTTTTAAGTTTCTTATTTGTAATATGTTGTAGATACACCTACCATGTTCCTCTCCATTACTGTTATATTCATTTTTAATTCTTCAGACTTATACTGTCTCACTTCCATATAATAAAACCGGTAGAATTTGACATTGAAAAGATGGGCTTTTGCTTTCATTGAAAACTTGAGATCACTAAAGGAATTTTGAAGTCTTACAAAGGAAGTCTAACTCTCCTCCTCCTGTTCAACTCTGGACCCAACCCATTGTCCATCTATATTGTCCATCTGTACTGTATTGTCTGTCCATTCAAAAGCATATCATAATCTGCACATTCTTCATCCACTTGGTTTTTACTGTATGGATGCTCAAGTCAAACTCTTTTGTGTGATTGCAGCATTCTTCCAGGAAAATATAAAATGTTCTGAGGCTTAATGCAACCAGAACAATGTTACTTGCAAAAAGGAACATTTGGAGGACCTCACAATCTACAGGGAATCCCTCTTCAACTTGGATTCTACTCTGGATCTCCCACTGTCATAGAGGCAAACACCTTTGATAAGCATACATCTTCCAATTATATGCTTCACTTGATATTAATGATCCAAAGGTACATCTGTTATACAGCTGACATGGATATAGTATTTCATAATTAGAAAACACTTGTACATTCATTATCTCATTTTATTCTCATAATGCTGTAAGATAGAGAGCAACAATAGCTATTATAATTATTGTTTCATTTAATCTTCATGACAACTCACAACTTGGTTCTGACTTTCTTGGGCTTCATCTAGAGCAGAGGTGGGGAAGCTGGAGCCTCAAGGTGGCATGTGGCCCTCTAGTTCCTCAAGTGCGACCCTTTGACTGAATCCAAATCCTCTAGGTCCTGCAGGTTCACAGGTTCCTCATCCCTGACTAGAGTCACCAGTTGATATACTACCTGTTCTCCATAAGTAGAATGGGCTCTACCTGTCTCTTTTATCTTGGACCCCAGAATTTGAGCTTCTGCTCTTTTAGGAAGGCAGGACCCTCAAATACCTAAGTACTGACCAGGGAAAAAAATTTCAGCTGATTTTTCTGCACTAGAAGAAGGATCTGTCAGTTCTCAGAATCTTTTCCTCAAGGGGACAAGCTTTTTTGAAATAGGGAACAGTTAAGCTAATTACAACTTTCAGGCATTAGCCTCTCTTTGAACTTCTTCCTACAGTGTCTCTGTCCCAACCTTCTAACTAGGGTTAGAAATTCCCCTTTAACTGCTTTCAATTCTTAGTTTCTAAACTGCATCTTCCTCAAACAAATCTGCTTCCAAAAACCACAAAGGGCTGTTTGGATTTGAGATACCATGTTTTTCCTCAGTCCCTGTATGGAACAGTGGAAAAAACTCTCCATAGTTTGTGAAAAGATGGAGACAGAGAAAAAGATGAAGAAGTAGCAGTTGAAAAGATCATCTCTTTACAGTTGTAAGAAAAGAGAGGCAGAGATAATAGCTCATAGTAGGTAGCTTTTATATGGAACTTTAAAGGTTTGCAATTTTTTTTCTTTACAAATATGTCATTTTGTCCTCACAACAACCCTGGGAAGTAGATGCTTTTATTAGTCTCATTCTACAGAGAAGGAACCTGAGGTAGATGAAGGTTGTGATTTTCCCAGGGTTACAACAGCCACCAAATCCATTCTTTCTTCCCTCCACCCACTGAGAAAGTAAAGAGAGCTTTATCCCCACTCATTGGAGCTCAGTTTTGATTTTTAACCTCCCACCTGTGGTAAGAGAATTTTTCTATACTGACTTTATGGGGGACTCTGTATATAGACTTTTTTTTTTTTTAAGCAATTGGGGTTAAGTAACTTGCTCAAGGTTACACGGCCAGTTATTATTTCTGGGTGTGGTGCTGAGTATCTGAGCCCGGATTTGATCCAGGTCATCCCGACACTGCAGCCAGTGCTCTTACTCACTGAGCCACCTGGCCACCCCTAAGCAATTGGGGTTAAGTAACTTGCTCAAGGTTACACGGCCAGGCGTTTCTGGGTGGGTGCTAAGTGTCTGAGCCCGGGATTCGATCTCCAGGTCTTCTCAACACTGGAGCCGGCGCTCTTACTTGCTGTGCTACCTGGCCGCCCCGTGCATATAGACTTTCATATATTGTCATACATGGTTGAAGTGTTGATTTGTTCTGATGAACTGTTTCTTTTCTTTTTATCTTTGTTATAGTTTAATCAGTGTTACCATTTGTCATTGTAATTCCAGTGACTCACTGGGTAAAGAAAAAGATAATATTGTGAGAATAAATATTTGTTGATATTGAAGTAGCCCAGACTGGAAATATCCTTCTCAAAGGCACCCTCTGAAATGAGTACAATACTCTAGATGTAAGTTGACCCAGATAGAAGATGATGAAGCTACTACCTCCTTCATTCCAGATGATCATTTTGTGATGCAGTGTGGTGGTGCACAGTCCAAAATATTATTGATTCTTTCAGGTACACATATATAAGCAGGGGGGAAAGGGATAGCTCCTTCAGAAGTGCCATAATGAAAGTACCTCCAAGAAACTGAGTTTTGGTAATCATGTTACTAGACAGACAGGTGAAAGGAACCCAGAGAGGAGTGAAATCAGCTATGATTGCCACTCCTCAGCCGAAACCCTCCAGTCTTTAAATGGCCTAAGGGAAAAGCCTAGACACTTCATTCTGGCTCTCAAAGCCCTCCTTACTCTGGATCTTCTCCAAGTATCTAATTAATCAAATAATAACACAAAATCCTTGTTCTCTGTCCTCAGGGAGTTTATGATCAGATCTAGTCAAGCAGATAAAACATCTATCTGCTGCAACAGTAAAAGCCAATACATAAGTAAGGGATAATCTGTGTGGCACATATTAGTGGTCTAGGAGTTCAGAGGCAAGAACACTGATGGCTGGGGGATTCAGAGGCAGCATCAAGGAAGAGGTGAGAATCCTGCTAACTTTTTGTAGGACAAGTAGGATCTGGATAGGTGGAAATCTCTATAGTTCAAGGTACCCAGCAGCATCCAGTCCCATGGGTCACTCAGAGCCTCAGAGTTTAAACAATTCATTGCACCAGAATGAAATGACTTCTAGGGAGGGAGCACACTTAGGGGAAGGGTAATCACCTCAGGAGGAAGTTTCAGGTAGGTTGCAAATAGCGGGGGGTTTTGGAATATTGATCTCATCATTGGTCATTTCCCCTTTGATTGTCAGCTTTCCTGGAATCCCTCTGCAGTTTGCCTCTTCAGACCCAAACAGGCAAAACATGTCCCAGAAAAACATGCACAAGTCCAGCCCCCTGGACACCTTCTCTGATTAAAGAGTTCCCATGGAGAGTCACAGGGAACTGATACAAAAGGTAAAGAACCTCACACCTAAAGATGACCTTGACCATAGCAGCTGTGCTCCAAGGGAGTCCCTTGCAACTTTCTGTCTCGTAATCACCCTGTCCTTGGTAGGTACTTGGTGGAATGATAGTGGGCAATTTAAATAACATCTGCAATTTCTTGGTGCTGGGAGCTGCCTTAAAAGTCAGCAGTTAATTGCACTCTGTAGGCACTAGAAAACCAGAGATCTGCTCACTCCCCTGCCCTGATGGCTGGAGCTCTGCAAATGCTACTGAAATTAGGAAGGTAATCCAGGCAAGAAGATCAATATGAACAAAGATGACATATAGAGGTAGAAAAAAAAAAACATGCTGTGGTCATTGGGTGGTGAGGGGAAATGGGTGAGGGAAAACCAACTGGGAGATGGTAGAACAAATAGTGGCTAGTGGATGCAGTGGGATTTTATTGTACTGTAAGAAATTACAAATATAAGGAATTCAGAGAAATATGGGATTCGTACAAAGTGATGCTGGTGAAATACAATATACACAATGAGAACAACATAAAAAAAAAGTCAAAGGCATGCCAAATGAGGAAACTGTATGTTGGACAGTAATATAAAGTAAGGATGGTAAGGAGGCCACAGATTGTCAAGAACAGGGGTGGGGAACCTGCCACCTTGAGGCCACATGTGGCCCTCTTTGAGTCCAAGTTTTACAGAACAAATCCTTTGATTAAAGAGACTTGTTCTGTGAAGTTTGGTTCAGTCAAAGGGTCACACTTGAGGACCTAAAGGGTTATATGTGGCCTTGAGGCCACAGGTTCCCCACCCTTGATCAAGAACAATGAAAGGTCAAGCTGAGGAGTTTAGATTTTATAGTGAAACAGCAACTGAATCATTTTGAGTGGGACTAAAAGCTATTACCCACCACTAATTAAAGATGGCTATTTCCACAGCATGTAATGCTGCTGGCTCTCTTCATAGCAGTCAAAAATTAGATATATGTATATACACATATATATCCATTTATATACCTACATACATACATATTATATGTTCATGTATGTTGTTGTTGATGGTATTCAGTCATGTCCAACTCTTTGTAACCCTATAGACCATAGCACATCAAGCCCTTTTGTCTTCCACTGTCTCTCAAAGTCTCTCCAAGTTCATGTCTGTTGTTTCCATGACACTATCTGTCCATCCTCATTCTCTGCTCTTCTCTTTTCCTTTTCCCTTCAATTTGTTGAAGGCAACATCAGGTTCTTTCCCAATGAGTCCCATCTCATTAGATGGCCAAAGGATTTAAGCTACAGCTTCAGTATTTGACATTCCGGTGAATAGTCTGAATTAATTTCTTTAAGTATTGACTGATTTGATCTCCTTGTTCTCCAAGGGATTCTCACAATTTGAAAGCATTGATTCTGCAGTGTTCAGCTTTCTTTATAGTCCAACTCTCACAGTCATACATTGCCACTGGAAAAACCATAGCTTTGACTACATGGATCTTTGTTGGCAAGGCGATATCTCGGCTTTATAGTATGCTGTCCAGATTTGCCATGGCTTTCCTTCCAAGGAGCAAGTGTCTTTTAATTTCATGACTGCAGTCACCATCTGCAGAGGTCCTTGAGACCAAGAATATAAAATCTGACACTGCTTACATTTCTTCTCCCTCTATTCTCCAGGAAGGGAAGAGACCAGTTGCCAAAATCTTAGTTTTTTGGATGTTAAGCTTCAAGCCAGTTTTTACACTCTCATCTTTCACCCTCGTCAAGAGGCTTCATGTAATGGAATACTATTGTGCCACAAATGACAAAATGGACAGTTTCAGAGGAAACTGGGAAAACCTCTATGAACTGATACAGGGCAAAGTGAGCAAAACTGAGAGAATCATTTATACAGTAACAACTTTGTCAAGAAATACAACTTTGAAAGACTTTAGAACTCTGGTCATGCAATGATAAAAAATCTTTGGGAATGAAAATAAAACATACCCCCCATCTATTAGAGAAGTAATGAACTTAAAATGCAGAGGGAGAGACATACATTTTTGAGCCTGACCAATTTGAGTATTTGTTTTGCTGGACTATGCATGCTAACATTGAGGATTTTGTTTTTAAAAGGGTTTTGTTATTGCTGGTGTTCAATGAGAAGACATGTTGGGGGATGTGTAAATGCATGTAAATATAAACATTTTTTAAAATTTAAGTAATGTTACTGGCAGTATAACTTGTCTAGCTTCAGATATTTTGGATGATGCAGGGAGATGAGATCAACCTCATGTTGCATGGCATGAAAATATGCATGTGCCCTCAAGAAAACTGAAGACTGCCCTCTTCCTAGGCCAGCGCTCATCGAGGCGGTGCCATGTTCAGTTCCAGTGCCAAGATCGTGAAGCCCAATGGCGAGAAGCCAGACGAGTTCGAGTCTGGTATTTCACAGGCTCTATTGGAGTTGGAGATGAACTCTGACCTACAGGCTCAATTAAGAGAGCTCAATATCACAGCAGCTAAGGAAATTGAAGTTGGTGGTGGCAGAAAAGCTATCATCATTTTTGTTCCAGTTCCTCAGCTAAAATCTTTTCAGAAGATCCAAGTACGACTAGTTCGTGAATTAGAGAAAAAATTCAGTGGCAAACATGTGGTCTTTATTGCTCAGAGGAGAATTCTTCCTAAGCCAACAAGAAAAAGCCGTACAAAAAATAAGCAAAAGCGTCCCAGGAGCCGTACTCTGACTGCTGTGCATGATGCAATCCTTGAAGACCTTGTCTTTCCAAGTGAAATTGTTGGCAAGAGAATCCATGTGAAATTAGATGGCAGCAGACTCATAAAGGTCCATTTGGATAAAGCACAGCAGAACAATGTGGAGCACAAGGTAGAAACATTTTCTGGCGTTTATAAGAAGCTGACAGGCAAAGATGTTAATTTTGAATTCCCAGAGTTCCAGCTGTAAATGCAGAAATGATTAAATAAAGTCCATTGTTCATAAAAAAAAAAAAAAAGAAAACTGAAGACTGCCAACTTTGTGAACTCTCTGTGGCACTCAGACACTGTTATCGTCTTTCAGACTTATGTTAGAGCAGACTTCTCCGCTCCTCTCTTGGACTCTGTTTAATTCAGTCCTAGATTCTGATCTAAACATTGTCTTCTGCTTAGGACTCCACAAGTTAGCACCTCAAAATTATCAGAAACCACTTATGGCTCACCCATAACCAATGGGACAGTTTTAGAATATCTTGGTCCAGATACTTCTTGGCCAAAGGCTTTCCTCTAGACCTGACCCAGGCAGTAGCAGCCTCCTAACTCCTATCTCTACTGTCTCTCATCCATTCACCTAAACTACCAAAATAATCTTCCTAAAATATAGGGTTGAACATGTCCATTCCCCACCTCAAAAACATTCAATGACTCCCCATTGCCTCTAGAAGATAATAAACTCCTTAGCCTAGCATTTAAGGCCCTCTATAATCTAGCTGCCATCAAACTTTCCAGTTTTATTTCATTCTACTCACTTTTATAAACCCTGCATTCTAACCATAACCAGATATTTGCCTACCTGGACTTTCTCTCTCCTGCTTTAGGCAATTTACAATCCATCCATGTGTGACATTATCTGATGATGGGTATTATTTTATAGAGCATACTGGCCTTGCACATCATAGGTGCTCATTAAATAGTTGGTGAATTTGGTTGAATTTCTACCCAACACTAATCTCCAGAAAGACTAAAATTATTTCTCTACCTCTGTCACTAACCTGGCAATGTTATGCAATATAAATTATTGAGTGTTTGGGGAAGAGCCTTGAATCAAAAAGTCAGGCAGGAGGATATTGTAACAATTCAGATGTGAGGTGATGAGGGTACCTACGAGGGTGGTATCGGTGATAATACAGAGAAAGGGACAGATTTAAAAGACACTTTAAAGAAAAATTGCCAGGATTCTAGTACTCTACTGGATACGGGGAATAAAGAGGAAGGAGTTCTTAGTAGTTAATGACTCTTTGGTAATTAAATGACTCCTTGGGGTGACACCAAGGTAACTGAATGACTGTGAGAAGGCTAATATCAGTAATAAAGATGGAGAAGTGGGAGAAGAAATTGGTTTGGTAGGACAACAATGAGGTCATTTTTTAAAAATATGCTGAGTATCCAAAAGGATGAATGAATGTAATGAAAAGAACTCAGACCTTGGAGTAAGAGACCTGGATTTGAATCCTGGTTCCCAAGTTTATCAGCTGTGTGATCATGAGCAAGTTTCTTAATCTTTCTAAGGTTCCTCGTGAGTAAAATACTTGTACTACCTATCTCATCAGTTTTTATGAGGTAACTGCTATCAACATTTTAGTTTTTCTTATTAAACTGGAGATAACAACAGTTGGATGACTTATCTAACAATGCTCTGAAGGGAGCACTTTGTGAATCTCAAAGCACTGGTTTGGAGTCTAAGGTTTAAGATTTGCAAATTATGTTCTCCCAGCACTGGTGTCTTCATCCCTCTTCCCCATCTGTAAGGTTCCCCTCCCCACTTCATTACTTTGTATGTACTGTGTATATATTTTGCATTTACTTATCTGTGTACTCATTTAACACTAGCAAAATGTAAGGTCTTTGAGAACAGGGGCTGTTTTTGTTTCTGTTTTAATTTTTCTATTCCCATCACCTAGTAAAGTGCCTGGAACACAATAGGTATTTAATAAATGCTTACTGGATAAACAAATGGTCAACCTTGGGGGGTAAGTAGTACAAGGATGATGAACCCAGCTGTGAGAGGGTAGGCGATGTGCCCATCATCACATAGCTAGTTACTGAGCAAGTATTCAAAATCAGGACTCTTGCTCAATAGAAATGTGATATTTTTAATGAAAACAAGTAGAAATGTCCAGTATATAGGTCACGATATTGGAATATAATTCTGATGAGAAAACAATATAATTCCCATTCCACAGGCTTGAGGTTGGGAGTGATGCTGTTACAACCCCACTGAAGGAAGCCCTCCCTCTTCGCGTTTATTAACAAAATGAGAATATGCCTCCCCAGCCAACTGGATAAACCTGATATGGTTCTACACATATTAATTCTATTCTTTGTTTCCCAGGCATGCTATAGGTATTCACTTTTCTGGTCAGAAAAATAAAAAAGATTGGAATTATCTAAGAGCATTGTGCAGATAGAAATAAAATCTGGCTATAGATGGAGTTTCTCCAGAGGAGAGCAAATAGAGATGTGATAAGCAATATAATTGGAGCATAATACAGAATAAGGGATACAAGATACAAATATTTAAAACTGCAATTAAAGAGCGTTCCCTGGAGAAAATAATTAATTTGGAGTATCAGTTTTCCAAAGGCAGTGGTGATGGGTGCTACATTTAAATTAAGACAAAATAGCAATGGTTATCATGAAAGGAGCAATCTTTCACTGACCCAGGTGGCTTAACTGGTCGTCTGTGTGTCTGCTTTCTCTCGCTGTAGGTAGACTGTGGGAACACAGGTCGCCCTTGTTCTGAACAGGGAAGCCCACTAAGTCAGGTACAGACTGAAGAATTAATGGCTAAGGTTCCCACTTGCTGTTCCAAATGTGCACTACCTGCTATCCTTTCCTGGGTAGCTTCCGACAGAACAGAACCAAGTTATTTATCCCAATCAAGTTCTCTCAAGTCAGATCAGATTAATGCTTTGTAAACATTTGGTCTATTGCATGTTTTCCCCCCCTTTAAAAAACGAGCGAGTCCTGGGCAAAATATTATCCCAATGAACGTTTATACCCTTCAATTCCCTATCAAATGCCCTATTTATGCTAAAGATTGACCAAGTACCCAACTCATGAGCTGACTTCATCAAAAGAACACAATGTACCTGAGCCAATCATATACTATTGATTTTTTAAAGATCCTGCTTACTTATGAATATGATGTACTCTAGCTGTACCAAAAAATATGCATAAGGATTTCATTCATAATAGCTAAAAAAAAGGCCAAGAAAATGCCTATGTCTAATGACTGAGGAATGGTTGAATAAATTATGACAGATGAATATAGTAGAATATCATTATGCCGTAAAAATAACAAATATGAAAAAATACAAAGATATATGAAAAGATATGGGGGGGGGGGGGTTCCCAAAGCAAGGTCAGTAGGAAAAGAGCATGTACACTGTCCACAATGATACATTTTAAAAACAAAGGCAGTGAAGTAAGTACATATATTTGAGAGGTGACACACAAAATGTGAGATTTTTTTGTTTCTTTACTTTATGATCTAGGTATAGGGAGCTCCCTATATGAAAGCTCCCTCTACTGATGCTGTCTGACAACACATCTGTAACTTTTTACCTTAGGGAGTTGCCTGGGCCACTGAGATGTTAAGTGACTTGCCCAAGATCACATCACCACTTTGTGCCAAAGTTTGGACTTGAACCCATTTCTTCCTTTCTCCAAGGCCAGTTCTCAAGTAACTATACCCTATTACTTCTCAAAAATGTATTTCACAAAATTAGAACACTAATGCATTATTGAAGTTGTAAACTGACCGAAACCTTCTGGAAAGCAATTTGGAACTATGCCCAAAGGGCTATAAAATTCTTCATACATTTTGATCCAGCAATACCATAAGCTCTGTATTCCAAAGAAATCATTTTTAAAAAAAGAGAGGGGCGGCTAAGTGGCGCAGTGAGTAAAGTGCCGGCCCCAGAGTCAGGAGGACCCAAGTTCGGTTCTGACCTCAGACACAACACCCACACCCACGCCCACACCCACACCCACACCCACAAACTAGCCATGTAACCTTGGGCAAGTTACTTAACCCCAAATGCCCTCCAAAAGACAAATAAATAAATAAATAAATTTAATTTAATTTTAAAAAATAAAAAAAAGAGAAAAAGATCCATGCATACAAAAATATTTATAGCAGTTCTCTTTTGGTGGCAAAAAAAAATTGGAAATTGAGGGGATGCCCATCAATTGAGGAATGGCTGAACAAGTTGTGGTATATGATGTAATGGAATATTAGTGTGCTATAATAAATGATGAGCGGGCAGATTTCAGAAAAACCTGGAAAGACTTACAAGAACTAATGCTGAGTGAAGTGAACAGAACCAGGAAAACACTGTGCACAGTAGCAGCAATAGTATGAGATACAATTTTTGATAGACTTAGCTCTTCTCAGCAATACAGTGATCTTAAGACGAATTCAAAACTCATGATGGAAACTGCTATCCACATCCAGAAAAAGGACTATGGTGTCTGAATGCACATCAAAACATACTATTTTCTCTTTTTTGTTGTTGTTTTGCCTTTCTTGTGGTTTTTCCTTTTTGTTCTGATTCTTCTTTCACAGCTTGGCTAATGAAGAAATATATTCAATATTATTGTACATGTATAGCCTATATCAGATTGATTGCTGTCTTTGAGAGTAGGGAAGGGAGGAAGGAAGGGGAGAAAAAAATTTGGAACTTAAAATCTTATAAAAGTAAATGCTGAAAACTATCTTTACATGTAATTGGAAAAAATAAAATACTACTAAGTGGGAAGGAAATATATTTCACAGTAGTAAATAACCATAGTAATCTAGTGTTTGATAAACCCAAAGATCCAAGCTTCTGAGGTAAGAACTCACAATCTGACAAAAAAAGTGCCAGGAAAACTAGAAAGCAGTTTGGTAGGAACTTGGCATAAATCAACATCTCATACTGTACACCACGATAAAATCAAAATATATAAGGGTAAATGATTTAGACATAAAGGATTATACCATAAATAAATTATGGATAAAGGAAGAGTTTATGACCAAATAAGAGATAGAGAGGATCATGGTGAGTAAAATGGATAATTTTGGTTACATAAAATTAAAAGGCTTTTGCATAAACAAAACTAATGCAGTCAAAATTAGAAGGAAAGCCAGAAACCAGGGGAAATTTTTATGCAATTTTTTTTGATAAGGACTTCATTCCTCAAATATATAGGGGGCTGAGGCAAATTTATAAAAAAATAAGAGCCATTCTCTAATTGATAAAAGTGTGTGAACAGGCAGTTTCAGAAGAAGAAATCAAAGCTATCAATAGTTATATGAAAAAATGCTTTGAATCAACTATTGATAAAAGAAATGCAAATTAAAACAACTCTAAGGTACTAACTCACATCCATCAGATTGGTTAACATGATAGAAAAGGAAAATGAGCAATGCTGGAAGGAATGTGGAAAAATGCAGACACTAATGCACTGCTGGTAGAGTTGTGAACTGGTTCAACCATTCTGGAGAACAATTCAGAGACAAAACCAAAGAATTATAAAACTATGCACTCCCTTTAACTTAGCAATACTACTACTAGGTCTGTATCCAATAGAGAACAAAGAGAAGGGAAAAGGACTTATTTATACAAAAACATTTATAGTCGGTCTTTTGGTGATGGCAAATTGTGGGGATACCCATCAACTAGGGAATGGCTGTTAAGTTATGGTATATGACTGTGATAGAATACTATTGTGTTATATGAAAAGATGAGCAGGATGCACTCAGGAAAACCTTGGAAGTCTCATATAAACTGATGCAAAGTGAAGTTAGCAAAAGCTATTCTGATCAAGACATGATCCAAGACTATTCCAAAGTACCCATGATGAACGATGCTATTCACCTCAAGAGAACTGATGAATTCTGTGTGTAGATTAAAGTATACTTTTTAATTTTGTTTTTCTTGGGTTTTTGCACATGTGTTTACTTTTGCACCAAGGTTAATATGGAAATGTGTTTTTCATAATTTCACATGTATAACTGATATCACGCTCCTTGCCTTCTCAAGGCCTGGGGGAAGTACAAAAGGGAGGGAGAGAATTTGGAACTCAAATTTTTTTTTAAATGAAGTTTAAAAATGTTTAAATGTAATTAAGAGATAGTTAATGAAACAAAAAAATTTTTGAGTTTATATATTTGATAAAAAAAATTAAACTGTAAATAGTTTAAATTTTAGGGGTATTTACCTGGAAATTTCCTCCAGACAGATTTGGGGTCTTAGTTATTCCATGAAAATATCAAGTCTCTAATTATCAAAAAATTTTAAAAGAATTTTACGTTCTCATTTATTCCATGGCTGATATTTAGGCACCTTAGTGTATCTGAGCTCTATTGTTACCTATCTATCTATTGTTATCTATCTACCTGAGCTTTATTGTTACCATGCTCAGAAAAGAAAGACAGAGGCATATGTGCTAGGGAGAGCCCAGACTTACTAATCTCTTGCAACAAAGAGCTCCTTTTGTGCTGGAAGCTGCCTGTCCATGCAGTTCCTTGTAGTGTGAAGAAAAAGCATGTCTGTCACTAGAGCCTAGAGAAAAGGTCAGTAAGTCAGAATATGATGCTATAGTTTCCACCAGGGCTAACAACACATAATCCCCTAGAAGATGTCATGACTCTGCTGATTGCAATCCTGCTTTCTCATTTCATCCTGGCAGCTGTTTTCAGATAACGTTATTCGTCTCTTTAAGTTCAGTACCTTGCTTACAGTGACCCTGAAAAGGATTCATTAATTTAGGATAGTTGCTATTCTTCAAGAATTAACAAGAATTTGCATTTATACAATTCTTTCTCCACCATATCATATTTGATCCTCATGATTACAGGATGTTAGATAATACAAGTGTTATTCCCATTTTGCACACGGGGAAACTAAGACTCAAGGATGTGAAGATGGCCAATGTCACAAATGTGATAAAAAGCAGTCGGGATTTGAACCCAAAGCCTCTGACTCCACATCCAGTGATCTTGACATTATACCACACTGACATTTTGTTTCACTCCTAACCATTTCTTTTGATTTGGGAAAAAATTAGTTCAATAAAATTGTTACAGAGTAGCTGTTTCCCAGAGGATGTTATATCTAATTCTCAGCTAATCAAAATTGAGTGCTATGCTCTATAAACTCTTAAAGATTATCAAGCATCAAGCAAGTGTAAGCTCCACAATGATGATGTGGATTGGGTCCTAATTATCTTCATTGTCTCTCAGAGTGACTAGTACAATGCTGCTCAGACTGTCAAGGATTAATAAATAGCTATTTTTAAATGAAATAGGAAACCTAATCCTATTAAATTGTTTTGTTTTGAAAGGAAAAGTGCATTTACCTTCATTTGGAAATCTGTTCAGTTGTGTTTGGAAGAACAGAGACTTATCTCTGTATCTTTTTCAGGACATGGCAGTGACTTGGACATGACATGACATGTGCTTAATAAATATTTGTTGATTTTGAATCTAGTGTTGTAAATAAACACTTAAAGACACTAACAGGTTGCCTAGTGTATTTAGTTCTCCATTTAATTTCCTACTTAGACCTTCAAGAAACTAACCTAATTCACACTAGCTGAGTCAATTCTTGCCCCAATGACAAATTAAGTTGGCAGGTGAATGGAGCAAATCACAGTGGTGGTGCAAATGATAACCCAACCAAGCACAGAAGCAGTCACATCGATGTATGTAACAACTCTGGTTGAATCAAATTTTGACTACCGAGTCTTTGCAGGGTTAAGCATTTTACTGAACAGACAAGATTGCTACAGCTCACACTGACGTTCTACTTACATTTGTTGGGGCACTGTGGCATAATGAACAGCATTTAGGACTTAGAATCAGAAAAGACTGGTATATAATTTCTTATATGACACTTAATATACCACTTAATAATAACATTTATAAAGCACTTGCCATGTGCCAGGCACTGTGCTAAGTACTTCACAATTATTAACAGATTTGATTCTCACAAGTCTGGGAGGTAGGTGCTATCATTATCCCCATTTTACAGAAAAGGAAACTGAGGCAAAGATTAAGTGATTTGCCCAGGATCACACAACTAGTAACTGTCTGCAGCCACATTTGAACTCATCCTCCTGACTCCAGGAATACGATCTTTTTTTTTTTTTGCTTTTTTTGGAGGGGGGAAGGTAGGGCAATTGGGGTAAAGTGACTTGCCCAAGGTCACACGGCTAGTTTTTTGTGTTAAGTGTCTGAGGCCAGATTTGAACTCAGGTCCTCCTGACTCCAGGGCCAGTGCTCTATTCACTATGCCAGCTAGCCACCCCAACCCCAGGAATACTATCTGTCCACTGTGCCCCCTGCCTTTGATTTCTCCAAATATCATTCTCCTCACCTATAAAATAAGTGGCTCTATTGCCATGCTTCCCTTGTCCCAGGGTCCACCTTTTACTAGATCTCCCATGATGACACAAACAACCATCTCTGGAAGTGTGAACCACACTCCTTTTCCTAGTAAGACCATACAATTAGTTTAAACTGGGCTCTGTATTGCCACCACTCTCCGAACCTTGATTCAACTGCATTTTTCCCGGGTACAAGAAGTTCTAGTTATGGTTCTGGTGAGTTATCATTAACACTATTATTGTATTTGTTAAAGGTACTACATAAAAGTGACATAAGCAAACCTGAGAACCTAGGTCAATATTCCATCCTGTGCCTAGATCTCAACAGAATGTTAAAAATAATATTGTGATAAACACTTCAGCTGAAATACTAACGTAGTTATTTCTTCTCAATTATCTCTATATGTCCCATATTTTGGTGATTCCAAATTTATTCTTTCAAATCAGTCTCCAACCACTGAAATTTTTCTAGTATGAAGCCTGATCGCTCAGCATAAACAAAAAATGTAGTAGTGAATAATCCCAGGAAAATAATAATGGGGGAATTGCCAACAGGAACAGATGGTAGGTAGGTAGCACCATCCATTGGAGAAAAAAAGAAAGCACGCTTTTTTTTTAAACATAATCTAGCTTACTTTTACGAGTAAAGAAATTGCTATTGCAGAGCCTTAATCAGATGCTATTATTAGCATCAGGTTAAGAAAACCAAGATGAAAATTCTCTGAAAGAAATGACAAGTAGGCAGACCCACAAATAGAAATGAAAAATTTTAATGTTTGACTGTTTTTTTTAAAAGGGTACAATAACCCTCCCCCTTCCAAATACATCAAAAATGAACAGCCCAAGACTGACTTGCTAAAAGAGCTTACCCAAAAAAAGCTTTTCAGAAAAAAAAGCAGTGTGTAATAACAACTTAAAATAAGACTATTTGTCATTTTTCTCAACTTCAAAAAAAAATCTTTTCTAGCTCTTAAGAGGATTTTCTTAGGTAAATATACCTAATCTCTGACCTAATGGTACAATGTAAGGAATACTAGGCTGAAGGGCCAGACACTTGGATTCTAGATTTAGTTTCACAATTGACTGGTCATCTGACCTTCAGAAAATCATTTTTTATGGTCTTCAGGATTTTTCATTTGTAAAATAAGCTTGGAATATATATCATGTCCCTCCTAGCTCTCATTCCATGATTCATTCTTGACTCCTTTAAGGTGAGTACTGATTTTCCTTTAATTCACATGGTTTTTCTTGTTTAACATTTATGATACTTTTTAAGTCTAACTTAACTGTCCTCATGCAAAAAGATGGGGCTTCCTCGTAATTAGTAGGGCATGCAACTCAGAAATCCTCTTCAAATAGTGGGTATGGATTTGAATAGTCATCTGAAGTCTCTCATTTGTCCCCTTTGTGACCACTGGTACAAATCTGTGAAATAGCTGACCAGAAATGATGCTACCATCAGTGTTCTTGGGAGTTTTTCCTCTGTTTAAATCTGTATAATCAAATTTGCCCTTGTCATTTAAATTCTAAGTTCTTACATGTAATCACTGAGCACTAGGTTTAGAGCTAGTGTGTTATAGTCCCAGCACAGAAATCTGTGACTTTGCCAAAATTACTTAACCTCTGTGTACCTCAATTTATTCATGGGCAAAATAAGTTGGATGGAATTTTTCACCAAACATTTACTAAGAATTTATTGCTGTGAAGGCTCTGGGCCAGGGTTAGAGATACAAAGACAAAAAGAAGTCACTGCCCTCCAGTAACTCCCATGCTCCTGTGTGCAAGGATGAGGCAGACAGTTCTGCTATGACAATTTTGTGAAATCGTGAATTAATTTCAATGTGATTTGTGTACTAGGGCACAATTTGAGGATACTAAATGTTTGCTTATGCAAAATTTCATCTGACTGCACACTCAGAATAACTCACAAAACACCTTTCTGATGACTACTTCAATAAACAAACGTTAAGTTTTGGGGTTTTTTGTTTTTGTTTTTATTTGTTTTTTGGGGTAAAGTACCGTATTGGGGTAAAGTACAATAGTATATCTCCTTGTGCAGTTAAGAATTTTGGATAGAAGAGGGCTGGTTCACACCCATGTACCTTCCACCATACACCCACAAGGTCCCAGAATTGTGGTCCACCCTAGCATCTAGAACATCAGAATTTAAAGGTTGGAAAAGGCTTCCTGTAGAAAATGGGATTTCAGTTGGGCCTTAAAGGAAGTCAGAGAAGACAGGAAGCAGCAATAAAGAGGGGGAGCATTTCAGGCATAGAGGCAACCAGAGAAAATACCCAGAGCTGAATAATGGAGTGCCTTGTATTTGGAACAGCAAGGAGGCCAATGTCATTGGTTTGAATAAGATGCAGCAGATATGAAGTAGCAGAGTCAGGATTCAAGCCGAGTGCCTCAGACTCCAAACTCCAGTACTCTTCCTACTGCAAACTGCCAAATTTTTTTTCTGTCTAATTAAACGAACTTTCAAACAATTTTGGTGAAAGATGGCCAATACATCAATGACCTATGATTTTGTCAGTGTGGGAAACCCACAAGGGCATGGTGTGTGGAACCTCACTTCAGTAACATGATCCAGCTACAACTTACAGTCTAAGTTGAGATTTAGAATGTTTAAGTGACTTGACCACAGTCACTTAGCTAGTAAGGTTCAGAGGCAGCTTTTGAACCCTGACTTCAAGTCCAACTCTGACAACTGTACCAAGCCGTCATTTAAGTCTAAGTCAATAATAAATACAATTTAAAGGCTCTAAGCTGCACTTTTAGAGTTTCCAATTTAATTCAGCAAATACTTATGAAGTATATGCCAGCCTACTCCAAGGTCCTAGGCTAGGAAAAGCAATATGGCACCTTCCCTTAAAAAATTAAAGTACTGTTGGAGTAATAAGACACATTCCCACATAATTAGACTATAAATGGTCTATAAGCCCATAAGAAGGGTACAAAGTATTAAGTGCTTAGCACAGCACCTGGGACATAATAGGCATTTAAAAACTAGTTGACTTGACTAGCAGAGTTCAGAGGATAGAAAAGCCACAGATTCTCAGGGTTGAGATGGACTTCAAAAGTCATTCCCATCCACAACATCCCCAGGTCAGGCAACCTTCATTTGGAGACTTCCAAGGATTGGGAACCCACTCCCTCCTAAAGTAATCCATTCTGCTTTTGTGTGCTTGTAATTGCTGGCAAGTTTTTCTTTACGTGGACTCTGTGTCTTTTTCACATTTCACCTCTTGCTGCTCTGCCCTGGGAATCAAAGAAAAAAAATCTAATTCCTCATTCACATGATAGCCTTTCATTGTAAAAAAGCTATCAAGTTCCCCACCAAGTCTATTCTATAAAATTAACATCCTCAACTTTTTCTAACAATCCTCATTTGGTTTGAGATCGGTGGAAGAGAACAAGGGTTTGTTAAGTGCCTGCTCACACAGAGCTAGGCACTGCGCCAAGCAGTTTACATATGTTATCCCATTTGTTCTCGAGAACTCTCCCCATTCTGGTTATCCTTCTCAGCATTCTCTTCATTTTGTCAATATCCTACCTGAAATATGAAGCCTATTCTAGATGTGCTATCATTCAAGCCAACTGCAATGAGCCTATGATCACCATTCTGGACTTTACACTTCTCTTAATACACTCTAAGGACACAATGAAAACATGATGCTCCAGAGCAAGCCAATGAGGACAGAGTATGGAGGGACTGGATGACGTCTCTCAGTGCAGGCCAATGTCCTTTTGGCTTATTTGGCTGCCACATAACTGTCTCTAACTCACACTGAGCACGAAGTCCACCAAAACACCCAAGACCCCCAGATCTTCTTCATAACTGCTAACCCTACCTTGTTCATCCTGTGCTTCTGACATGGAATTTTTTTTTAGCCCAAATTTAAGACTTAGCATTATCATTACTGAATTTCATCTCATTAGATTCATCCAAAGATCCAGCACACTGAGGGAATTCCTCTATGCTTGACTTAATAACTTACATTTCTATCATGCTTTAAAGTTTGGGCAGTGCTTTTCTTGTTTATATTTGATCCTCACTGAATTTTGCATTAGAGGCATTACCCTAATTATAGGACATTTGAGACTCGGATTTAAAATTTGCCCACAGTCCCACATAGTGTCAGAAGTCAGATGTGAACCTGTGCCTTTGATGATTACAAGTCTATAGACAAAAATAGTACATGATAAAGGTGTATAGGGGTTGGTTGCAATCTATACCAGTGAAGAGATTCATGATACCAGTCATTAATGTGGAGGCAGAATGCAAGATAGTGGGGATGCAGTGAAGAATGGAGGCTATTCCTCAGAAATTACACTGAACATCCCAACTCTGAGCCTTTTCATCGGCTGTGTCCTACCCCATGTTCTTCCTACTTCTATCTCCTGGATGCCTTCAAGATTCAGCTCAAACCCACCTCTACAAGAGGCCTTCCACAGTCATTCCTCCTTGTCTCCCCCAATACTGTCTCCCATTTACACACTCTGTATCATCTATGTACATAGTTTTTGCATGTTGTATATCTACACACTCCACCACCATTAAAATGTGAGCTCCATGAGGAAAAGGAATGTTTTTGCCTTTCTATCTCCAGCACTCTGTACAGTGCCTAGCGTATCATAAGTCCTTAAAAAATTGTTATTGCTGTTGCTTGTCCTTCGTTCTCAAAGAGGCCCATGACATCAGGGAGGTGCTGCCATGACATGCAAGTAAACTAAATTAAGTTAGGGAGGGCTGTGCAAAGTAACCAGCCTCACTTTCTCCTCCAAAACCATCTGGGTCCAGTGGCAAGATATAGATCAGGACAACCAGAGATGGCCCTGGATGAAGTGGTAGATTTTTACCTTTTTAAGCTAAGGATTTTACTAAGAAATGAGACAGAGAATGGTCTCTTTCACCTAGTAAAAAAAAAAAATCAACCTGGGAGGGGAAGACTGTCAGAGTTTTTACTAGTTGATTGAACATTGCTGGTAACATTTATTGATATTCGAGAATTTTACTTTCTTACATTTGTTTTTCTAAATGATCCACCCAGAATTTATCTATAGCCATCTTAACATATTTTCTTTCTCCCCGGTTTTTTTCCATAATTTGGATTATACATTGTAAGTGTATTACTTTAAAAAAGGATGATTTGTGATTTAAAACGACCTCTTTGTATTTAGAATGTCTTTTGTGTAGGAATGTAAATTTTTAAGATCTTCCCTGCCCCTAGGTTAAGTGCACCTGGAGCCTGTGGTAGTAGGCTAGTTTTTCAGGAACCCCCACACCTTGGTGCTTTGTGATTAGGCAGTGGGTCTAGAGAGTTGTTACATTCTCTGACCCAGAAGGCTATATAATCCCTGATGTGAGACTTTGTTTTGGGGTACACTTTGAAAAACGTGTGATTTGACCAGATGAGACTCTGGGCAGCTGTTGAGGGCCCTCCAGCTTTGAAAAACCCAGATGTTGATGCTTCCCTCTCTGGTAACTGACTAGGTATGGATGTAATGGTCAAGACAGTTGGAAGCCTGTCTGCTTGAAATGTTTCTGTCTGTATACTCTCAAGTTTGGGGTGCTGACCTTTTTCCCCTGAACTAGGTAAATGATATGTTTGATTGATTAAAGCAAGATTAACCCATTTTGAGCTGCTTTCCTTTTAGAAAAGCAGATCTAAGAACCTGTGTTGGCAGCCACCCTGGGGACGCTGGGGTGCTTGCTGCTACACTCTGCTTCTCAGGTATAGGCTTAAACCACTCTGATGGCAAGGAAAAGAACAGAAAGCTACAATAGCAAGTCACTGATGACTTGCTACCCAAAAGACCAATAACCTTGCACCAGAAATATGACAACAACAAAAAAAGCAGGTGACAACCAGTTGGGGTAGGATTACAAAGGGAATATACAGAAATGAGTGCTGGTTACCTCTTAATAAGTGCTTCAGTGGTTGATGGGACACAATGGATCCCTGTGGTCCTTCACTAGGAATCTCCCTCTAAGTTGAATATCCATCTGAAATTCATCACTCAGTCCTCAATTCTGGACCTCTCTCCATCCAAAAGGACAAACATTGTCTGATACTTTACTGAATATAGGTGTGCTATGTCTATGGTTTCTCCCCCGATCTTTCAGTCTAGTAATCCTGTCAAAAAGGGAAATGAGGTTAATCAGACATGACTTTTGAACAGAATTTTCTGAATATATCCATCTCTGCTCCCTTACCCAGCAAGTCTTCTAACAAAGATTTTAGAAGTTAGAAAAAGCAATTCAATTAAACAATCACATCCATTAATCTGACTATATATGTGATATTCCAGACCTACAATCCCCCACCTCTGCAAAGAAGCAAGGTACATTTTATCAACTCTTCTCCAAGACCAAACTTTATCGATATAATTAGAGAGCTTCTAGTTACTGTTTTTCTTCTTCTCATTCATATTTTTGTAGTCATTAGGTATAATGTTTTCCTGGTTCTATTTATTTCAAGTCTTCTCATAATTGTCTGAATTAATCTTTTCATTTCCTACAGTATAGTAACATTCTTACATTCACGTAAGAATATCTTTTAGTCACTTCCTAGTTTATGGACAACTACTTTGTTTCTAGAGCATGATTTTAAAGTCAATTTTGAATATATCTAGTTTTTTTAATCAATAATTTCTCCCACCATCCCTCCTCCTCCTAGAGAGTTGTCCCATATAACAAATATTTTAAAGAAAAAAATGCACAAAGCTGGGCCATACATCAAAAAAAAAAAAATATATGCAATTTTCCACACAACCATGGACTTCTCAACTCTGCAAAGGAATGGGTTGGAGTATCTTCTTATATCTCTTCTCTGGGGCCATGCTTCTTCTAATTACATGAGGTTTTCTTAATAAACACATGATGGCTCACTGGAAGGTTCTACTCTCTTCAAGTTCTTTGCAAACCAGCACATTTACTAGTTTCTAGTCAATCAATGAATAAGCATTTGTTAAGTGATTTCTATACATAAGACATGCTGAGCACTACACAAAGACAAAAATCAGAAGTCGCTGCCCTCAAAGAGCTTATATTCCAATGGGGCAGAAATGCATATGTGTGTATGAATATACAGAATATATATAAAATTAACACAAGGTGGTTTATGGAAGGCATCCTGGAGTGCCCCTCTTATTCATAGTTCTTCAAAAATCAATGTTGAAATCTGTCAATTGGTATAGCCACTCTAGAAAACTATATAAAACTACTCTCAAAAAGTCACTAAACTTAACAAACCCTCTTACCCAGGCAGCACTATTAGGCATATACCCCAAAGAAGATCAATAACAGAGAAACAGAACCATGTGTAAAAGTATATTTACAGAAACTTTTTTTTCTTTACTAAAAAATGGAAAACAAGTGCCCATAAACTGGAGAAATAGCTAAACAAATTATGGCATTCTAAAGTAATAGAATTTTATCATATCTTTATGAATATGAATCTTAATGAATATTTTATATTCAGAGAAATATGGAAAGACTTAGATGAACTGATGAAGAGTGAAATGATTAGCAGAAGAATATACATAACAATAAAAGGAGAGGAAAAACTTTGAAAGCCCTCAGAACTTTGACAAAAGCAGCAACCAATCATGGCTTCAGAAGACTGATGATGAAACATACCTCTCACCTTTTGGTGGTGACAGGACAGATTAGAACAAGGGCTCTTAACTTTTTCCTAAGGCGGACCCCTTTGGCATTTCCACAAAAGCTATGGACTCTTTCTCAGAATATTTTTCAAAGCATAAAATATATAGGACTACAAAGGAAACCATTTATATTTAAAGTTACCAAATTAAAAGAAAAATATAAACAAATTTGCTGACCCCAGATTAAGACGTTAGAAGAACATAACGCAGTTATATGGTCTTTTTTTCTTTTATTTTAATGGTCTCAAAAAAAAAACAACTAGTGTTGATTTATTAGGCTTCACTACACACATCTGTTAAAGGAAAGGGCTTAAACTTAGGGGTAGAGGGGCAACCAGGTAGCACAGCGAGCAAGAGCACTGGCTCCAGTGTTGGGATGAACTGGGGATCAAATCTGAGCTCAGACTCTTATTACCCACCCAGAAACACCTGGCTGTGTAACCTTGAGCAAGTTACTTAACCCCAATTGCTTAGGGGCGGCCAGGTGGCTCAGCGAGTACCCGGCTCCAGTGTCGGGATGACCTGGGGATAACCTGGGGATCAAATCTGGGCTGAGATACTTAGCACCACACCCAGAAATAACTGGCCATGTAACCTTTGAGCAAGTTACTTAACCCTGATTGCTTTAAAAAAAAAAAAACTTGGGGGTAGAAAATTAAAGTCGGTTAGTTGGTAGTAATGACATTTTTAAAAGAGCATCAATAAAACATTTTGTCAATAACTTATCAAAATATTTAACAAAAAAAACTACTCATAACAAAAACCAGTAATAAAAATTTAGCAATTCTATCCACAGGCTTTTTCAGGGTCTCAGAATGTAATTCATCTGGGCCAGGGAACTTGAACTCATTTAAAACAGCCAGGTATCTTCCTACTATCTCCTCACTCATATGGGCTTTCAATTCCCATGAATCATTTGTTCTCTCTCCCCTTTTGATAAAGAACACATAAGCAAACACGGGCAGTCCACCTTCTCTCATCTAGCCTAGGCTTATAGTTTCATCCTAGATTCGTTCTTCCTCTTTTTCACAGCATAGTTAAAAATACACTTCTTTATCCAATTCCTTTAGTATCATCCTCAGGAATTCAAAGTTTCATCCCAAGAAGACATCTTAGTTGTTGTGATACCTTAGGAGGTAGAAAATAACCATTTATTAAGCACTTCCTTTGTGCCAGGCACTATATTGGGTGCTTTACAAATACCTCACAACCACCCTGGGAGGTAGGTGCTATTATTGTCCTCATTTTACAGGTAAGAAAGCTGAAGCAGAGGTTAAGTGACTTACACAAGGTCACACAGCTATCTTCCCAATTCTTGGCCCAGTGCTCTATTTACCATGCCATCCTACTGCCACCTTGGAAGAAATTGGAGTTGTGTGGTAAAAGTAACCAATTGAACTGTAATTGATCCCACATTGAGTATCAGGAAGCAGATGGTACTCCCTAAAGCATTTTGTTCTGTCCCCAGAAGACACTACACAACTTGGCTAACTTTAGATTATTGGGTCAAGAAAGAACTCTGGTACAAAACACATTCAACTGTCAAGATGGCAGCAGGCATCTATAAGTGAAACTTGTGCTATGTATTCGTGTGCTGCATATCTGAAAAGTGTAAGCACTAGCAAGACTTTGGAGTTTGTGCAGATAGGCTTTTAACTCTGAAGAGAGGAACAACAGAAATATCAGTTGTTCCTGACCTTTTAGTCTTAATGCTTTAAAGATTTAAGTCTTTTGATTTTCCATCTTGTCAAGAAATACTTTGTTCTACAGGGTTATACGGCTTATATATGGCTACAGGGTTAACAGAACTAGTCCTAAAGTTGGAATCAGAGGAAAACGCACCAGAAGCATCTTTTCTATTTTTTTCTTAAGCATTTAGAAAAGGAATTATGAGAAAGGATTCATTCACTGACATAGTGAAAAAAATAAAGAGGCAGCCATCCCTCTGTACTCTTCCTGAGTCAGACAACATTTAGAACGGTGTGTTCACTTCTGGGCACTAAATTTTAGAAAGGACATTTAAGAACATTGAAATGGCAACTTGGAGAATAAAAGGCTTAAAGATCATGCTATAAAGAAGCTCAGTTGAAAAGAGTAGAACTGTTTAGCCTTGGGAAGACATTGGAGGGGCAGAACATTAAAGCTGTCTTCAAGTGTTTTAAGGGCTACCCACAAGGAAAAGATCTGACTTGTTCAGCTCAACCTAAGAAGACAAGATTGGGAGTAATGGGTATGTGGAATCAGAACCCTAAACCTGTCATATTTAGTTGTGCTTCTGTAGAGACTGACATCATTGTAAAAGCCTGAAGATACATTAAAATGTAGCTAACCTGAAGAAATTAGAAAGAAGTGTGCTTTCATGGAAAAGAATGCCATCTCTTGGCAGTGCAATGGAAAGAGCCTAGAATATTGCAAACAAAACACAATTAACTATATGCTAATCTCCTTTCTGTTTTCCTGCCCTAGCACTACACTACCTACCCTCCTTGTGCCCCGTTCCCATTTGTCTTCCAACTCTATACCACCCTTAATTTATTCTTTGGCTTCCCAACCAAGTTTTTTTTTCTTTTTGGAGGGGGGAGGGCAGGGCAATTGGGGTTCAGTGACTTGCCCAAGGTCACACAGCTAGTAAATGTGTCAAGTGTCTGAGGCCAGATTTGAACTCAGGTCCTCCTGACTCCAAGGCCAGCGCTCTATTCATTGCGCCACTCAGCTACCCCTCAACCAAGTTCTAAGACTAAAAATGGGTCAAGCCATATTCCACATGGTTAGAGAACACAGTTGTCTGCTTATTTGTCTGTGGTCAAGACCTACCCTTATGTACCCAAGTAATAAAAATGCCTTGGCTAGTTTGGGGGGAAAAAAAGTACTGAATTTATTCTTGACAGGTAAAAGTAAGAGACAATTTTAATCATATAGGAAAAAACTCTTAGCAGGAAAGGAGAATCAACTACTTTATGAAACAGTTAAGTTCTACTTCACTAGAAGTCTTTGGACAGAGTTGGCTATGTTGCAGAATTCCTATTGAGGGATGGATTAGACTAGATGACCTCCTTCAGGTTCCTTACAACTCTGAGATTCGATAATACTGGCCTAAAAGGAACACGAAGCAGGCTGCAATTCCAGGTCTAACTAGCCAAGTCATTTGATAAGGTATTTTACTTCTCTTGGCCTCAGTAGTTTGAAAAAACTTTAGTCGAAATGATCTCTAAAACGCTTTCCAACTTCATTCATGTCTATGATACATGACTGTAAACATAATTATGCAATGAACATGTTATATTCAAATATGTTAAAATATACTTACTTTCAATATTATTAGGTATTCATCACTGAAACTAAATGTATACTGAAAAGCCAGAACAAAAATATACAGAAAAACATAAATTTGCTGTAAAAATGCAGATGTTACTATTTTACTCACGCTAATCAGAACATATACATACACAAAATGTGTATCATACATTGATTCCCCTCCCCAAAAAAATCACCATGTTTCATGAGTTATGTAAATAGTGCAAAATGCTTCTACTGCATAACAAAAGAAGAGTTAGCATTAGGAAAATATTTAGATAATTTGAATTAAAAATGTAAAACTGAAAGAAATATTAAAGAGCCATCCTTCATAGATTATTAGCTTTATATCTTAGAAGTGATACATTTCATATTTTGCAACACACTTTGGTAAAAATGAAACTATTATCTCACCAAAACCCACTTTGGTTTTTTACATTATTTGGAACATCAGCAGCCAGATTACAGCATCAGCTCTCTAAGATGACAAAATGGGAAAATGATCTAACTTTCTGTCTCTGACCTCCATTCATTTTCACGAGCAGAGATACACACCCTGTGGCAGCTCTCATACCTCTTTAGAAGAGCATTTACCTCCATAAGTATCTCATCAGTAAAAGAGCATCATAAGGCCTGAGATCCTTCTTAGACTATAATTTTGTAGCTTACTTTTAGCAAATACAAACGACCCTGCATTCAAGCAGCTCAAAGCTAAAATTCACATTTTAAGTGGAAAATGAATTATTCAAAAAAAAATATTACTACAGTTTCTCAAGATGTCCTTACTTTCATAAAAAGGACATCCTGACTTGATGAAAAAAAAATACAAGTTTACCAACGCTCTCACAATAGTTTGCTAGGGATTAGAAATAACAGTCCGCATGCTACAAACCTATTTTCATTGATCACATCAATTTGACAACTGTACAGCTAAAATGATTTGAGAAAATTAAAACTGCATCATTTGTTATAGTATACATATATATTTTCCCAATTTTATTTTGTAAAATGTGGTATTGATGGTGTTGGGTTTTGTCTCATTGTCTGTTTATGTTTTTAAACAAAATTTTGTATCTCAGAATTGTAGAAGGAAGAATTGATGAAACAATTTGCTGTCATCCTTCACCAGAGTAGGGATTCCTTTTAGAATTTTCTCAGCACCATAGTGGAACATTCTGTAAAAAAGATTTAAAAAAATCAGTGAACTTTCTAGATTTAAAATAACAATATAGTTAAATATCAAATGTTAAATATCAAACAAAAGTGTTGCTTCCTGAAAGAAAAAGAAGGGAAGAAGCTTCTATTAAGTGCCTAGTGTAAGTCGAGATCTACACTAAGTGCTTTACAAATATAAAAGCAAAGAAAACTCATAGTTCACAGTACAAATTCTATAAACTGATTAAGGAAAACAATAAATAAATATAAGGCCAAGCCCTAATATTGCCTGCCCAATTTGTGGGGACATCCTAACAAATATTCTGTGACTTTAGCTAAACTTTATTATGATATGCTAACTTCATAACAAAACAGAGAAAAATAGACATTTAAAAATCTACATAAACTATACAAGTTAATTCAAAATAATTCTAAAGACATTTATCTTTAGACTATAACTGAAAGAGTCCATGTATCATAAACTTAAGGAACTACACATCTAAAAATTTACTGACTTGCATGTGTGAATGAACTAGTTAACACAAATGAGTATTTTTAGATCATTTTGATGGTTTGCGTAAATTTTACTACTACTAAAACTGATCCAAAAAGCAGAGAAAGAGAGCCAGACTCAGAGTCTGGAGGACCTGGGTTTGAGTCCTGACTCTGACTCACAGTGGCTGTGTAAACTTTCAGTGCCCCAGGCAATTAAGACTACAAGAAACAAAGAAGTTGCTGCTCTGTAATACTAGAGAATTCCTTACTGGGAACTCCCTAGTGAAATCACAGATATAGATCAAAACTATCTCCCATTCCTTACAAAATGAGACAAAATGCTAAGGAAAAGAGATTCAAAATTTTTTTTTCATATTAGACAACAATGCTATCAAATTCCAGGATATTTCTTCAGTGATAAACCTTGGATAATTCAATAAAATGGCTCCCAAATCTAAGACTGTGAAGCCTTCCGATGTTACATTTCAATAATTTGAATACTGCTATCTATGTGAAAAAGAAAAAGTTGTGGTGGCTGGGGGTGAAGTGAATAGAGCACCGGCCTTGGAGTTAGAAGGACCTGAATTCAAATCCATCCTCAGACACTTAACACAAAAAACTAGCTGTGTGACCTTGGGCAAGTCATTTATCTCCAAGTGCCCTACCTTCCCTCTCAAAATTAAAGAAAAAGTAAACAATGGTAGAGAAAAATGACAAAAATAATTCCTTTGCCCATTCTAGTTTTGACCAAGATGTGTTACAATCAGAACAAAAAAAATTATTCTAAAAGGTCTTAAATACCAAATTTGGTCAAATTAACTAGAACAGTTGGTCAGCTTGGCAGTAAAAATCAGTCTGACTAGCAGAAACAACATTTGCAAGTACTTGCCAATTACATAGCTATATAAATGTACGGCAAAGATCACACAAAATTTAGTTGCAATATTCCAGGAACGGTCCTGTTACCACCTAATTAAGCACAATGTACCTCTGATAAGAAATACTATTAAAAAAATATTAAAATGGCAATATCAGTAGTCTACTGTATCTGTGACAACTGAGGATCCCCAGAGAAGACTAAGATTAAAAGAAAACTTAGACAAGTAGCACAGCATGAATCAGCCTCAAACTCTATTTTCTGAACATCAGCATTTCAAACTGTTAGAGTAGACAGAAGGCTAATTTTTAAAATTTGTTTAAATATTATAGTACCACTAGGATGCCTAATATTATGTGAAAACTGCATCTAGCATTATATAGGTAGACACTTTTGGGAAGTTCCACTAAGCAATGAGGATAAGATGCTCAAGTTTACTATCAGATACTCTATATTACTAATAATTCTCTGAATACCCAATTTTTATGTTGTTTTAAATGAGCTCTAGGAATATTTATGCAACAGTAAGAATAAAGTGTTTTTGATATATGAAAAATTAGTTTGTTGATAGAAAACAAAAAATTGTTAGAATTCTGTATTCAACAGTCTAAGATGAAGTTTAACTCTACAAAGTATAGTAAGCTGTCTAGTTTTAAAATAGTTCTACCACCTTTATATTTTTAAAAGCCATATTTACATACACATATAATGATACAGGTAAGAATTATCTGAATTAATGATACATTTTAGGAATCCCTGCATGCCTGCCATGTACACTGAGACACTGTTACAAACAAGAAACCAAGGATAAATGCATTAAATTTTACATATAGAAAGAAATATCATAAAGTAATATTAATGTAAAACGTGAGTCAAGAAGTTACAAAATGTTTCGTTCTCCACTAACTATTGAGCAGAGGAGAGAAAACAGCAAGAAAAGATCTAGGTATCAGCTCCACGAAAACACTGAGAGATGGGAGCATTCAGTTCACAGTTTATATCATTATTTAAAAATCACATACTAGGAATTGTAGTTTCATCAGTGCTGAGGCTGTTCAGGGCTGATGTTCATTGTTCGATAAATTTCTTTAAGTAGTAACAGAGCAGTATCTTCAGATTCCCTATAAAAAAGGCAATTTCACTTCAGAAAAAAAAGACACTAATAGAATTAAATATCTATGTACAATGGAAGATAAAAACAGATTACCAAGAAAACTATTTAATACTGGAATTGTCCAAGAGGAAGGAAGAAATGGTTATCTGTTCTGGTTATACATACACACACACATATTTTTTAATGGACATAAGAGATGACTTTTCATTCCTATTCTGTAGAAAAGTATGGAAGTACATAAAAGTATGCTTTTTAAAAAGTATATAAAAAATACTAACTTTGAGGCAAAGGAAAATGTGTGCTGCCACCTCATGGATAACAAAAAATAAATCTAAAAATACTTCACAAGAAATTGGAGGTCTTTCTTTTTTAGTAAGGGAAAAAGCAAACTAAAATTCAATGACAACATAACTATAGAAGTTTTCACAGAAACTTCAAGTGTTACGTTTGTTTTAAACAATGTAAAGTCACATAATTTTGTTCCTCCATGAGACCTATTGAAAATGACTTTAAAATACAAATGTCAAAGATAACTAGTAACTAAAGAATTACAATGAGAATTCTTACCAGTAACATAAGTGACTCTGAAGAGCGAAAAGATATTCATTAAAACTTTCTATTGGCTTTTCTTGTAGAACGTAGTCAATACGGCGGCCTCCGTTTAACATTCCAACCTTTCCTAAGAAGTCCTCATCCTTGGAAAAATCTGGACTTTCAACAATCTTTTCTGCTAGAATTTAAACCATTTCAACATAAAAGTCAATCACTCAATCATAATCCTTTGATTTTAGCTGACTTTCTGGACTCAAAGAGAAATGATGCTTGACACGACACCCGAAGCAACCTGGGGAGCTACCAGGCTGACTCCTCATTCTTCCAAAGGGCCAGGGAAAGTTAGGACAGGTTACACAAAGAGAAGAGGAGAACAGCCAACCAGCTGACAGAAGTTGTGAAGAAAAGGGGTGAGGGAGCATTGCAGAAAAGAAAGGAGACAGAATTAGAATCAGAGAAATCCAAAATTATCCTGGAACAATGACCTGACATTGTACTATTATCTAAATTACAATTAAATAAGTAAGACAAAAGATGTCTCAAAGGAGACACCTTTAAAATATTCTAGTACTCATCTCTGACTTTCTACTCTTGGCTCATGCTTCCCTACAAGATTAAAAATTGCATAGTAGTAAGAAACAGTGAAAAGAGAATTAGCACACTGAAATTTCCTATTTTGAGAAGTCAAACTAAGCTGTATCAGGGCTTTCTCTACACAAAGATATCTTAACTTTTCAAGAATAAAGACAGCAACTGAACAATTTCCAAATATTATATCATGGAAGAGAAAATGTCTTCATAGGGAAATATCAAATTTACCTTCCACTACTTGCTTTTCTTCTTCTTCTTTGATTTGACTAGCTACCTTCTCCAATTCTTCTTGTAACTGAGTAGAAGATGTGTGAGCACGTGCAAACTCATTTAATATCTGCCAGGCACTTTTCAAAGAACTTATAACACCTTGTTTCAAATCAGATCCCATACGAGAGAGACTTTCTTTCAGCTCTAAACAAAATCAAAACACCAATCTAAGAGATTTATGAAAAAAAAAATCCCAAGCTACTAAAAGTCAGATTTTTCAATGTGTTGATTTGGTTTTAATGAATTTTTTCTTTTCATCTTTTTAAAATAAATGCTGCATCAGGGATGGTTCTCTGGGAAAGTTAAAGGAATGGATACAGGGGGAAATCTAAAAAACCAAAGATATCAGTAAAAAAAAATTTTAAATTAAAGACAAAAGTAAACATCTAAAGGACCTAAAGAAAATAAATTATTTCTCAAATTTCAATTAAACTTAGTTTCTCATGCAAGCACATTGCTCAATATTTCCAATTACATGTTCAAGAACCCTTTTTTTTGCCCCATGAAATTTAAGTGAATAGATCTGATCAAGATAGTGAATAAAAATTTCTTCACAGGAACAAAATAAACATCTATTATAGACTGTTTGCCATCATCTTCCTTCTCAATGTCGCATTTTTACCCTCTCCACTCCTACAATCATTAATATAAGCTCTTCAAGAGTAGAAATGTTATTTACTATTTCTTTTTCATTTCCCCAAACTACCAAGTACTGTATGTGACAGTAAATAAATAATGAACAATAAATCTTCTTATTGTGACTGCCTTTACCTAGGTGAAGTCTTTTTCTGCCTTTGTGATGTGGAATGAGAACTGGTTTTATATCCAAATCTGGAATTATCATAGGTTCTAATCTATATGCCACAGGATCAAGCTGTAAATAAAGAAATGAAGAATTACTGAAAAATAATTTATTTATCTTTAGTTACACATCTTACTTGAGTGAAAAAAAAGAGTACCTAAGCAACTTTATGAATAGACCGGACTCATCAATTCTCTATGAGACATAAAAATGTCCAAACTAATGAGTCAAAGCAATTTGTATAAATAAAATCTTTTTTTCCCCAAAGAGACTAAAGACAGAGCCAGAAAGCTACATGGAAGGCATTTCACCAAAGTTCTAATACCCCAAAATAACAGTGTACCTTACTGACAAATCTCAAAGATTACTAGCAACCTGGTAAGAACCATAAGAATCTACATATAAAAACAGCACATCCTTCTACTTTTTTCCAAATGAAAAAAAAAAATGAAATTTGCTCACCGGATGGTAAATATTAAAGAACCCTTTGCAGGTAGGAAGCCTGTAATTCTCATCTATCCTGTCCACTCCACGTACAGTGAGAAAGACACCAATCGGTGAGCCCAAGGCAAAGAAAATCTCTGGTTCAAAGTCTAATGAGTTATAAACCACAGAAACCTAATCAGAATTAAATGAGGGGAGGGGAGAAAAAAATAAGTTTTTCATTGTCTTATAATACAATTTCAAAATACACAATCTACTGAATTAAACATAATTAAGCTATAGTCAAGCATTGTTACCATTCAACACATCAGGTCTGCATGTGCAATATGGCTACAGCAGCAATGTACTTAGCACCTGTAACAGCTGTCATGAACTATAATTGCTGTCTTATTAAGAAACCTGTTAATGAATTGATGCTGAGTGAAGTGAGCAGAACCAGGAGAACATTGTACACAGAAACAGCAACACTGTGCAGTGACTAACTTTGACAGACGTAGCTCTTCTCAGCAATGCAAGGATCTAAGACAACTCCAAGAGACTAGTGATGGAAAACACTATGGAGTCTGAATGCAGATGGAAACATACTACTTGCTCTCCTTTTTTAGCTTCTTCTTTCTCATGGCTCCTCCCATTGGTTATAATTCTTCTTTACAACATGAATAATGTGAAAATATGTTTAACATGAATGTATATGGAAAGCCTGTATTAGATTGTATGCCGTCTTGGGGTGGGGAGGAGAGGAGGGGGAGAAAATCTGGAACTCAAAATCTTATGGAAGTCAATGTCAAAAACTAAAAATAAGTAAAATAATTAATAATAATAAGAAAAAGAAACCTGTTGAATTACAAGTCAACTCCAAACAAAACAAATCAAATGCTTATCGGATACAAAAAACTGTGCTTGGTCCTAGAGGAGGTATAAAGTTTATATAAGACATAACACTGTCATAATGCTTATAGTCTGGTAGTAACAGAAGACACCCATAGCTATACCCAAATCTATCTGTGATGTTCTTAACATAAATATTCTCCCCAAAGATGCAAACAACCTATGCATGCCTCTTCTTCCTGCAGGACTCTTGTTCATGTCCCGGGTTCAAATTCCAACTCTGCCATCTAACTCCTCTGTGACCTTGGGCAAGTCCTTTTCCTCTCTGGGCCTCAGTTTCCTCATCTGTAAAACCAGAGGGTTGGACTAAAGGACCTCTGAGGTCCCTTCCAGCTCTTAAATGCATCATTTTATGATCCTAGATCCTCCCATAAGTCTATCACCAAGAGTCCACCCAACAAGCTGGGGGGCTCCCTTGCTTTTCCTAGACATCAAAAGGTTATCAATGGAGCTCTAACTATAATAACCTATCACCTAATTGCAATACTTACTAACACATAAATGTACTGGGAAGTTTTAAACAAACTGATATAAATCAGGCAAGGTCTTCCATGGAGGAGGAATCATTTGAGCTGTTTTGAAGGATAGGTGGGAATTCAATAGAAATAAAGAAAGAAATCACTCCAGCCACAGCAAGTGGCAAAAGCACAAACCAGGAAAAACAGTTTATGTTGGAGGGCAGTTATTGTTCCAGTTTCACAAAAACACAGAACACAAGAAATAAGGTATAAAAAGCTGGACAAGTAGGTACCAACTTATAGAAAGTATTAAATGGTAGATAAAGGAGTTTGGACTTTTAGTCAATAGAGAAGCATATTTTTTAAAATGTCCTTTTTAGTTTCTCTAGAAATATTTCTCTAGTCTAAAAGACTTTCTCAGACTTGTCTCATTCCCTTGCCTCCTCCCTCTCTTCCACACCAACACCTTCCCCGCCCCAACCTCCATATACAGAAAGGTGGGTAACAGGTTAAGAACCAAAGATTAAGGCTGTTGTTAAGGAATTGATTAGAGATGGCAACTAAACATAGCACATAGAGTACCTTGTCTACTTAAGAATATGTCCTTCCTTGAGCCCTGGCAGCATAAAGCACCTGGGCTATTGACCCAACTAGGGGCAATCTGTTCTTTCCCCAATCCCTCTATTCAGAAAGTATTTGTATATTTATAAGAGGGCAAAGACCTTTGTAGTCCTGGAGGGAAATGGTCAAGAAGAGAATCCAAGTAATAACTATTCTGGAATATTCATCCAAAACTTTATTTTAACATTTTGTTATATCCCTTATTACTTCATATTATCTTGGGAAGAGACATGCACAAAAGCATGAGAAGTTTCACCAGTTTGGACTTTATTCTCCCTAGAACTGGCTTGATTTTAGACTAATGTGAAATTAAATTGTTTCCAGAAAACTTGTGCCCAAAATACAGAGTTCAGATTAATGTCATTTGCTTTGACATCAATGAAGCAAAGTAGAGTCACTGAAGATTTTTTTTTGTTGTTTTTTGGAGGGGGAAGGCAGGGCAATTGGGGTTAAGTGACTTGTCCAAGGTCACACGGCTAGTAAGTGTTACGTGTCTGAGGCTGGATTTGAACTCAGGTCCTCCTGACTCCAGGGTTGGTGCTGTATTCACTGCACCACCTAGCCACCCCATCACTGAAGATTTTAAAGGTGAGGCATTTCACAGCCAGATCTATGCATAAGATTAGTCTGGCAGTGATAAAAAGGACTGCTGGAAGCTGGAAAGATTTATCAAGAGGTTATTATAATGATCTAAGGAAATGGCAATGAGGATATTACCAGGATAGTGACAACTGGTATAAGGAAGAAGGGCAGATGTTAAGAGATGGAAAATAAGGATTTTTGCCTAGAATCATCCTAGATAACCTCAAAGGTCCCTTCAAGCTTTTCTATCTATGATCATTATATTGTGGGGTCAGACTTTGCAAGACTTGTAGCTGACTGGCTATGAGGAGAGGGAAGACTAAAAACTCCAAGATTCCCAAAACTTCCGATACCATGGGAGTATGGGTAAATGGTAGAGCCATTAAGAGAAAAAGAGAATTTCAAGATGAATGATATTAGTAAGTTCAGTTTGGGTATGGTAACTCTGATGAACAAATGGAACACTCCCATGGGGAATTCCTGTGGGCAAATGAAAATAATAGCCTAGAGCACAGGAGAGTTCCCTGAGTCAACACTACAGATTTGGGAACCATAATTAGACTAGAAGTAGCAGTTGAAGTCACAGAAAAGAACATGAGTGTGCCATAGGGAAATGTCTAAGAGAAGCAAGGACAGAACCATGGGGCTCAGGGCAAGCATAAGGAGACAGAGTAGGATATAAGAAATTACTTAAAAGAACTAACCAGGTTGAAACCTAAGAAGAGAAAGAATACAGTAGAAAGGGGTAATCAAAAAAGTTCAAGAAGACAGAAGGGGAAGTGAGGGTTTGACAATTTTACATTAAGCAGGTCTGGAAACTCTGACAGTAGTAACTGGTATAATAAAGGCCTTAGTCAGAATAAAAGAGCCTTTAAGGGTATGGGAGTAGAAGTATTCGGTATAAAAGACTTCTATGTTTCATAATTAAAGGGAAAAGAGAGATGGAATTAAAAAGCCAAGAGAACTGTTTTAGGATTGGGGAAACCACACTTGAAGACAGAAGGGAAGTAGACAACAACAGAGAGAGAAAAACTGACTATGTAAGGGGAAATAACTACTAGAGCAAAGTCACTGAAGAGGTTGGAGTAAATGGGATCAAAAATGCAAGCTAATAGTTCTGTCACAAGAGAAAAGGAAAGAGGGATAAAGTGGAGTTTTTAAAAGAATGAAGAATGTGACCATGAAAGAAGTAAAGAAGTGGCAAAGTGACCCAGTTCCCACCAGCTCCACTGGTCAGTAGTCACAGTCTTCTCAGTGAAATGGGAGGCTGAGTTATCTGCTTTCAGCAGGCAAGGTAGGCAACTATTCTTGAGGAGAGAGGAAAAGGAATGAAATCAATAAAGTAGAATAGAAAATTGTCAAGCATCAAGTATAAATGAAGTGAAGTGAAGAATTTTATATATTAGCAAAAGTGACTACAATACTAGTATTTCACACTTCTTACAGGTTCACATTTCATCATTCAATTTGTTGAAAGCTATGTAATAAGGACTTAAAACTTCACTTCTTGCCACTTTTATCCTCTAATCTGACAATCTGACTGGTATCCAAATAGAAAATTGTAATAATACAAGCAATATCAGAATTATGCCTTAAAGCAATGTTTTAAGATGTAGCACAAAGCAATGCATTCCAGTATCTACATTCCGTCATATTCTCCCTGCCTCATAGCCTCAACATTAATGGAAAACTATAAGGAGGGTAAATTATTCTTCATATAACAATTAATCATTATAAGCAAAATCTTTGTGAGAGGCAATATATAAAACAGAACGTTAGATCTAGAGTTCATCGAAGTTCAATCTCCTTACTTCAAAAATAAGAAAAAAGGAACCCAAACAGAGGTAATATCTTGTCTTATGTCATACAACTAGATATTGACAGATTGTGACTAGAATCCAGGTCTTGGGCTTCCAGTCTACTGTGCTTCCCACTACGCCATGTTACTACTGCAATTATTTATATTTTTACATATAGCCATATGAAGTCAAGCATTAAACTTGCCTGTCCTGTTCCAACTTCAAAGGAGTCATAATTTACATGCACAGATGACACAAAAGGACCAACTGGAAGTTTTCTCTTTGATGGATCAGCCTCTGAAACCAGGGGAGTTGTTTCTTTTGCTTTCTGAGCAGTTTCTTCTTGACCTCTTAAGTTAGCCATCAAGGTTTTCTTGTCTGAAGCCTCTTTTTTCTGCTCCTGTCAAAGAACCAATCTCAGATTTTATGCCTAATGAAAACTCGAGCTGTGGTATCTAAAAAGTTGAACACTGAATTCTGCAATTCAAACTTAAAAATACAGAATATGTCAAGATGTATTTTCCCTATGAAATCATGCATGTAACAACAGAAATGTTCATTAACGCAACACTAACATTCTGATCTACAAAACATTCCTATCATTTTTAAATGTGTCTACATACATTTTATTTCTCCATAACTACCAAAATATCCTGGGCAAAAAGTTTGGCCTCCAAACAGGATGGATGACAATGAAGAGATTCTGAATCTATAAGCCACACAGAGAAATTAACCTCATTACTTAATAGACGAGCTTTTACAGAAGACAATGTGCTTCTTTCTAAGTGGAACCTGCTCATTTACCGAAAACATTTTCTTACTGGAATCCTATCCTTCTCATTCCTAAGATGAGGAGCAGTTCCCTTTCTTAAGCCCTTTTATTTCAACAGCAATTATCAATTTAGTCTTTACAATTTACAGGAAAACTTGCCTGTACCTAGTTTACCTACCAATAAATTAGCTTTGGTCATTAATCAATCTGGAATCAAAGTCAGGTGCCTCAACTTCAAGAGAACAGGGGAGTCATGATATTAAAAACAAAGTCTGACAGTCTTAGAAATAGAGATCTTAGGGGCGGCCAGGTGGCTCAGCGAGTAAAAGCACCGGCTCCATTGTCGGGATGACCTGGATCAAATCCGCGCTCAGATACTTAGCATCACACCCAGAAATAACTGGCCGTGTAACCTTAAGCAAGTTACTTAACCCCGATTGCTTTAAAAAAAAAAAAAAGAAATAGAGATCTTTACTCTGACATTCTGGAAATTCTGTAAAACCTGTTCATTTTCTGGGTATTCAAATTTTTAACTGCAAGACAACGTTTAATCAAAATTTAGAATAATCTACCTCCTCATCGAAAACTGACTTCTACTTATTTGTTGACATACTACATTCATTCATTTCAATGAATACTGATTAAGTGCCCACTCTGTTCAAACAAGACACAGCTCCTCAGGACTTAACCTAACAGTTTCTAAAGTTCAACAGTCAATTTTCCTATGCCTATGCCAATAGCTGTGCTTCTTTCCCCATCCTCATCCTGTTCTTGTAGGCAATAACTAAGAAGTGAGTAAGTCAAAAATATGTCCATATTTATAACATCAGAAAATTCCCCTTGCTCTTTAAATGTTTAAAATTACATCAACTCCTTGAGAAAGATATGTAAAGAAGCTGGCCAAAAACCCTTAAGTCTCATGATTACAAAAGAACCGGTTTACTTTGGTTCAATTATTCAGTCACAATAAATCAAATCAGCAAATCATTTATCTTGGTATTGATTTAGTAGTACCTTGCAATCTATATAAAAAGTAGAAACTGATGAAAGCTCAGAAAAGAAAGCTTCATAGGGGTGGCTAGGTGGCACAGTGAATAGAGCACCAGCCCTGGAGTCAGGAGGACATGAGTTCAAATCCAACCTCAGACACTTAACACTTTCTAGCCGTGTGACCTTGGGCATATCACTTAACCCCAATTGCCCTGCCTTCTCCTTCCAAAGAGCAAAAAACAAAAACAAAAAAAACCAAGAAAGCTTCATGGCTGATATAGTAATTTAAAAAGTAAAATAACTGTATAGCCCCCAACTCCTTTGAGGAACACTTTCAAATGAAAATGTCAAAATTTATTGATCCAAAGAACAATGTATTCCACTCAAGGAGACAAATAGACTGTTCCTTAAAACTCCTAATATTTCAGCACGATCTAGCTTTCTTTTCCTTTACTGAAGAGAATGAGATGCAAGGAAGATCAAAAAACTGTTTTATCACAGAATTTTGGTTCAATGACTCATATACCAAGAGATATGGATTTATAACTACAATGATAAGGGAGGATTAATATCCCCAAACTTCAAACAATTGTTTGCCCAAGCTATATTTCTTTGAAATTCTACAATGAATACTATGGACAGGAGGAATTTATCACCCAGAAACATTTCTATAGTCTATATAACAATCTATGTAAAAGTGATAAACTTTGCATCACTTCTCAATTACCAAATTAGGCATAAGGGACACAAAGAAATGTAAAAGAGTGAATTTTTTATTGTTAAGGACCTTAAAATCTAGTTAAACAAAATTCAAAAGGCATGACTGTAAAAGAGACATGTTTAAGTGTCTGCTTACATACAGGATGGCACTGTGCTTTATAGGACATTTCTTAAAATACACAATGTCTTTCAAGACACTTTAAAAGCTTAGAAGTTTATGGAAATTAATTTATTTTATAATATTAGAGTTACACTGTGAAAACACAAAAAGAAATTATACAAGATAAAATATGTCAAGTACCAAAAGAGTGGCAGAGATAGTAAATGACAGTGGACTGTACAACGGGACTATTAGAAATAGTTTTTCCTCTAAGTCCAAACTAGTGAGAAAAAAAATATGAAAGAGCTTTTTCTTCCTTAAGATAAATAAAATATTTTGGTGAATTTATACAGATGTCTAAAGACCCTTTAAGAGAATGATACATAGTCTCTTCTTCCCATGATTCTTTTAAACCTAATCTACTTTAAATCTAGGGGGTTTTTTTCCCCTTGTGTGTTTAAAACTTATAAACTTAGGTACCTGAAACAAATTTATCTAGTATTTTACTAGTTACAGAAAAATTTCCAACAAATAAGCAATTAACAAAAAAAAAAAATGAATTTACCACTTTAGCTGCCTTGTCTTTTACAAAGTTGACTATTTTCTTCCTAGGACCAAGAGGTATTCCCATTTCCTTTAGGTCATCAACTGTACACATAAGCTTTAAAAAAAAAAACACATAAAACTGAAAATTTTCATAATTCTACATTAGTTAAGTTGCTATAACATCTAAAACAGATTACTAACAATTCAACTAAGAACTTTAAATTTTTTAAAAATCACACACAAGGACCAGAAGCTTGGATTTCAGAATCTAAGATTTTATCTCATTCTTAAATTTCCTAATCTGATGAGAAATTTTAAAACAAAAATTAAAAACTATTATCAGTACCAAAGACTCCATGTCTATCTTTTCCTTTTCAAAAGTGCTGATATATTCAGAAAGGCTAAGTGCTTCCAGGGTTTCCTGCAAAGTTAGGACTTCATTTTCAACATCAAGGTCGCAAGATTCATCCATTGGCACCTTTGGATCTTCTAATGCCTTAAGCAGAAAAATAAAAATGGAAAAACATTTGCAAAGCTTTCAGAGACTCTGCCTTCTTAGTCAACAGAAAAGTCATGACATGGGTGAGCTCTAAAATTTCTTATTACATTCCTCAAAGGATGTATTTACTATATGAAAACATTTCTGAAACTTGACAATTCAAGGTTCTGAGGCAAACTTAGCTGCGGCTACAAATCTACATGCTAACTAAACACTCAAGACATACCTGCTTTTCAAAAGGAGCTGCATGCTTCATGATACCATTAGCAGTAGTCAGAGGCACAGTTTTTGAAGTCAAGTCCTTTTGATTAGATAGTATATCAAATAATATCAAAGATCCTGAAGAATACAAAAAAAACTATATTTTCCCACTTATAAAGTTAGTAAGATTTGACATTTTATAGAACACATTTAAATATTTCTTAAAGTATCAAGTGCTTTCCTTACCACAATTCTGTGAGATAGAATGCAAGTATTAGCATTCATTCCTATTGTTTAAATCCCACCCACACTGGCCTTCCTGGGCTTCTATTTCTATTTTACAGAACAGAAAATTGAGGTGGAACTTGATTCAGAATTTTAGCTACTAGTAGTTCTCAAAGTTGTTCACAGAGGTAAAATCCAAAGTTTAAACAAAACTTTGACAGAATATTTGCAGCAAAATCCTCTTAAAATTATTTTTATGCCTATTAGAAAATAATATAAGGTTCATTTAAAAAAACTTAGGGTATTATCTCATAGTACCTTGTAACAGTTTAAGAAACACTGCACTAGACCATGCTATGTCCTAGTCATATGCTCAGTGCTGAACAAAGTCTAATTGATCTAAGCTAGGTAACAAAGTAGAGTGCTAGACCTGGACTCAGAGATCTGAGTTCAAATCCTGCCTCAAATACATAACTTGAGCACATCATTTAACATCTGCCTGACTCAGTTTCTTCATATGTTAAATGAGGATAATAATAGCATCAATCTCCCAGGATTGCTGTTAATCAAATGAGATAATACTTGTAAAGCACTTTGCAGACTTTATTAAGTATTATACAAATGCCAGCTGGTATGTATCATCAACACAAATAATTTACGCAGAAAATGGATATAAATGAAAAAAAAGATAAAGTATATCATAAAGACAAATGAGTTTTAAGGTGAAAGAGTAAGTAGTTAATTGGAAAGTCAGCATTTTAAAGTAAAAGAGTTAAACTTCATCCTTTATAAAACTTTGCTGGCTACAGAAAATCAACCTATAATTAGGTTAAATGCATATGCTAAAAACTTACCCAAGCTATGGCCAGCAACAGAGACCCCTCCTTTAAAACCTGGATTCCGACTAATAAAAAGTGCATGTAGACGGTTTATTTCCATTCCCACTTTTTCCACAATAGTCTGACAGTAGGTGGGGCTATTGTAAAACAGTATGTCTAACAAGGTTTCATTGGTAAAGTGTCGCAGACGGCCAATAGTTGGTAGAGTTATTTTTTTAATGTTCCTTTGAAAAATAAAAATATGAATATATTGAGTCATTAATATCAAGTTCCTCAATAAACATTATTAAGAGTTTCTTATGTACACAATACTGTGATAAGTACTGGAGATGCAAGCTTAAAAAACTCCTGTCTCTGCCATTTTTCTAGACCAGTCCATAAAAGTAAATTTTGACTCACAACCTTGAGGGGAAAAGACAAGGTGGGAGGGAGGCACCAAGAAGAAGGAAATTCCAAGCAACAAAACATAGGAAATATGGGGCATTGCTGTGTGCTCAGCAGGGAGACTATTCTCAGATATGCACCTGTGTATATAGAGTATGCAAAAATTGTGCAGATTTAAACAAACGACATCAGATTGATTAAAGGACTCTAACAAACTGAGAAGAGATCTTAGAGATCATCTAATCCAACACCTTCATTTTACAGGTAAAAAACAACTAAAGGGGTGAAGTAACTTGCCAAAGATTACAAAGTCAATAATTAGTAACATAGCTTCTTAGGAACAGAACCAAGACTTTGAATTTGGGTTACTGGATTTCTTTCTATTAATCCATACTTTCAAGGGCTTACTCCAATATAAATGTAACATACTGTATATTAACATTATTAAAATAGTATAAAGGATTAAAATACAGTTCAAATGATCTCCAATATCTTGTTCAATGTTATTATTTTATAAATGAGCAAACTGAGGCTCAGGGACATATGATCACTTCCCAAGTTGGGACTGAAAGCAGTGGGGAAAAAAAAAAAACATGTCCTAAAGTCTCAGTGTAATAGTTTAATAATAAATCTCTACCTTTCTAATTCTGAACTTAAAATTATGTTGGTCTAAATCTAGAAAATTAACTAATACAAACCTGTCAACACCTGTAGCATCACCATGTAAAGAACTATGCCAATGAACTGGAAGGAATTCCACCCTGCTTACTTTATGGTCATCTAAAGATTTCTTAAAATGTGTCTGCAGCAATTTTAGAGAAACCATCCTGAAATCATCAACTTTAGAAAGAAAAATTAAATAGTTCAGTGAAAAATGCAATACTAGCTAGATCAATGATTATTAATGAAATAATTACAATGTTTAAAATCCCAAAGATATTTTCTGAAGAAAAAAGCAAATCTACTACCTCAATAACACTAAAAAGTAGGGGAATAATTAATAATTCCTTCATTTTAGAAACAAAGAGCGTTATAAAAGAAAACAATGCTATGAAAACATGAATTTAACAAGTAATATAAAGATTTTAAAAAATACAAATTTAATGAAAAATTGACAGAATTTCATTAAGAAACTTCATTTAATTAAAATTGTTTGCAAATATAGTGCTCATGAATGATGGCAGTCAAATGTAAAACCGTGAAAAGTAGTTTTTCTCCTAAATCAACCAAATTTACATTCCTCCTGCTGATATATTATAAACATCACCTAGTATTTTTTGTACAGTTGAAAATTAAAAGTTTTAAGAGCACCTTAACAGTTTATAAATTCATTTTAAAACTATTCTTTGAACAAAAAAGTAATGCTAAACATACCACACTCAATAATGCTTCTAAAACGTAAATCACAAACAGGACCAATGCCATGTACCATAAATACTAAATGGTCAACCTGAGGCATCTCACCTGTGGAAAGAGAAAAATGTTAGCACTTAAAAGTTCTGTTGCCCCAACCCCACTAATACCCCCAGAGTGAAAAAAGTTACCTCTCCCCAGCACACAGCAGAAGGCCCAGTAGGAAAAGGTAGCAGGATACTGCCCTACCTGGAAACTCCCATAATCATCTAACTGTTAAGAACTTTCCAACCCTAGGTCTAGTAATCACTTGGATTACTCATCTCTCCAAGATCTTAAACTCTTATTTTCAGAATTATTATTGAGATAAAACTTGACCATAATTATTTCTTAAACATCCACCCCTATATCCATTTTACTTAAAGAACTTTTAAAAGTTCCTCAAATATGCTTAACATAAATGTTTAATTTTTTCATTCCACTTATATTTCACTTCCTTACACATTTACTGTATAATTGACAGCAAACATGAAGAATATGAAGTCGAAATGAATTTCATACTTCATGTTATAACAAATGAAACTAGTGTGTTCACAAACTGTAATAATCCAGGATTGTTCTTCCCTACACAAAGGTATAAGAAAACAAAAGCAGTCTAGTCAAAAGCCAAAGGCACATAAAACAACAACGTGGTTATTCACACAGGAAGTAAGTGACAAACTGACATATGTATAAAACAGCAATATATTGATACGTTTAATGTCAAGCGAATTTTCTAAATGAAGGGAGGCTTTACAATCCCCAACATTAATGATAATGCCTTTTACCAGCTCAAAAACTGTGTTGAAAATGCTAAAAATGTATACAAATCCTATGTAAACTAAAAAATATGAATTATAAAAATATCTTCCCTCCTAAGAGCATATTTACAAATTACAGGGAAAACAAAGACAGCAGTGATTGTTGATCACAGCAGAGGATAACTAAAATAAAGCATTTCATACAGAAAGTATTAAAATATGAAGTATAAGTAATTTAACATGCAAATTCAATTCACTCAACACACAAAATTTATAATTAGAAATTAAGGAATTAACATAAAAATAAATGAAAAAGCATGAATTTAGAGTCTGACCAAGCAAGAACATGACTGGGAAAATGTGTATAGTCATTAGTAGCAAATAATTTATATAAGCACAGTGAGTACTACAATATTCACATATGAAAAACTATATATAAAAAATATACAAGAAGTTAGATATTTAAAATACATATGAAATGAAATCTAAAATGAAGCCAAGCTGAGTACCCATAATGACCAATCTTGGACCTGCAGAGTAAACAATTAAACTAACTTTTATTCTTTCAGTAAAAGTGTAAAGAATGTTGTATATAAGACAGTTTTAGTTGGTTTTCTTTAACTGTTTTGTTACAAAGGATGGCCCACTTTTTGAAAAGAGGAGGAAGGGATCCTGAAATAACTAAATAAAAAAAAGAAAAGTAATTAATAAAATAATTTTGACAGGAGAAAATGTTACACACAACAAAGATCCCCTTTATAGTAAAAGAATGAGAAAATGTATCAAAACAAATGGACTTGGTGTAAGGAATAGAAGACAACAGAAGATACTAAGAGTAGGTGCTAAAAAAGATGGCATAAAAGAAAAGATGAGAGAGGATTCAAGGAAGACTTCATCAAAGGAAGCATCCATGCACCACAATCCTGTTTCAATTTACGCAAAAGGAGCTGGCTCTCTCAAAACTGTCTATGGTAAATATGTGAATGAAAGTGAACAAGTGAATACAGTTTTATGATCAAACAAGTCAGATAACAGTTACATCTTGATTTTAGGTTCACAATACTTAAGTGGTAGTACCATTAGTCTCCATTTTAAAGAATAAACTAAGGATCAGAAAGGTTAAGTGATTTGCCTACTATCATATAAGTGACAGAGCTAAGACTCAAATTTAGTCTAATTCCAGATTTTCTCTACTATAATAGACTGATGATGAAAGACTTGAATTGTCTGTCTCAACTCTCTCCCCTAGAGGTTCACATACCATCAGGAATTTCATCATGATCATCAATTCCACGTTTTACAACTCTAGGTCTCGTCTGTCCATCCTGTGTGGTCCCCCATTCATCTGGCACAGAGGAAGGCTGAAACTGAACTATAACCTAAAATATACAACAAAAATATTCCTTAAAAAAAACTCCTTGGCACAAAAATTAAACAATTTCATTTCTACCCTGGGCAAAATTCTCTCTTCAAATATACTCTTCAAAATGAGTAAAGTCAAACTTTTGCTATATCTAAATACCTCTATAAGGTGGATGCTACACCCACTGACCCTAAAACTAGTATTATAAAATATATCCACTATATTTAAATAACCAGATTCAACAAGTCAGCTGATAGTATGCAAAAATGTTATGGAGCAGTGAATAGAGCACCAGCCCTGGAGTCGGAGGAAATGTGTTCAAATCCAGCCTCAGACACTTAACACAAAAACTAGCCGTGTGACCTTGGGCAAGTCACTTAACCCCAATTGCCCTCCAAAAAGCAAAAAAAAAAAAAATGTTATCAACTATAGGCATACCTCAATTTGAGCATACTTTATTTGATAATTGTAAGGGTTATGGGATTTAAAGATCTCCCATGCCCCATGGACGTGCTGACATAGCAGAGCAAGAAAAAAAAAAAAGCCGAGCTAATGGTCCTGTGGTTGGCAGTTGGCGGCAGTTGCCTTTTTTTTTTTTTTTTTGA